>NW_019417609.1:1126046-1141175 GCF_000390285.2 Anoplophora glabripennis
ATAATAATAATAATAATAATAATAATAATAATAATAATAATAATAATAAAATACTTCTGCCCCTCATACTAATTGCAGGGTTAGCCTAGAAGTCTAAGGGATGTGCGGGAGAGGGGGCAGCATATTATTATTCACTGTGGGAATGAGGGAAAGCTGAAGAACCTCATTAATTAGGGGGATGGTCAAATTTCTCACATTAACCCAAGCCAGCGTTCTTCCACCCTACCATATCCGTCCGCAGAGAGGGTCCGTAATGGGTCCGTAATGGGTCCGTAACGGTTAATCTACGTTCCTACGACCGCGGGGATCGAACTCGCGAGAGTCGTATTCATCTATTCAAGTATTGACGCCTCGAACCGCTCGGCCACCGACCGATAAAGAACCAACTGTTGTTTTCAGATTTTTATTACTATTAAAATCATAAGGTATCTTTTTCGTTAAACGCTTTTATCTCGATAATGGTTGATTGTATCAATAACGAAGAAGTATTCTCTTCTTCACTTAAAAGAATGTGGGTCTTAAAAATGGCTGCAGAAATTGACATTGTCTCTGCACCGGACCCCCAGATCAACTATCGGTATACACCCAAAAATTATATAAATCTAATAAAAAAACATAAAACAAAAAATTTTCATGTCTGAACTTCAACAACTAATAACTTTATAGGGTGAGCCTGATTAAAACTAAATATGTTCACTTTATTAAATTTTATTAAAATATATTATATCATTTCCTATACACCCTGTAACATTTATTAATGTAGGTAATTCATATACACATATTAATTTTTTTATTTCATGCAAGAAATAGGAATTCAACATGTGAAGTGTTCCTGGTGGTAGTAGTAAAATCGCATTCGCAATCGATTCTTTAAAATAAATGAATTAATTAGCTTGCGATAAAGGCCCCTTACACGGTCAATATTATTGAAGCAATATTATTGACGCAATATATTATGGTAAAAAAACGGTAACCCTCACACGAGTCAATAATATTGATCAAGAAAGTGTCAGTTTCAATTGTGCAGTCAGGGAGGATGGATCTACCGGTTCTAATCGCGTTTGCTTTTGTCCTCAAGAAGAGGAAAAGAAGGAGGCAAAGAACGGTGTGGACAAAAAGCTGGTTAAATAGACGTACGAGTCACTGATATGGGGAATTGCTTCTTTCGCTTACTCTTTTCACCACCTGCACTTTTATCAGTTTCCATCGCTGGAAAAAAACACACAAACAACTCAAACAAACACTCGTAATAGTACAAGAAATAGAAACAACCTCTACCGCCTCTTGAAAATGACTAAGGTTTTATTGCACAATATGGCAATATAACCCTCACACTTGGCAATAATATTGATGCCGCTTCAATATATTGACCAATATCGATATTGCTTCAATAATATTGACCGTGTAAGGGGCCCTATAGAGTGAAATATGGCCGTCGAGGTCGAAGTTCAGGATATTGTATATAAATTAACATTCACAACGTGACCAAACTCCTCTTGTCCACTAGATGCGCAGATCAAGAAGAGAGTAAATATATGAGCATATGACCACTGCGCACCTGAAACTGGCGGACGAAATGAATTTGATCAAGCTATAAAGGACTAAAGGACTAACCACTACAATCGGCCGTTCTTGGCACTGCCAATTTAGGACAACATATTAAAATACGTCGGAATTACCACTGCAAATGTAATGAAAATTACTAGTTCTCAGATTTCCAGTGACTATAATTTTTACATTTTTACATTTTGTATAGATTTATTAAGGAAATGAGCAAAATAAAAAAGATGTTCATGTTCATGTGAATCAATGTCCTTAAATGAGTATACGGACGCTTTTCCCATAAATATGCGAAAGTAATCTTAGAGCCTGGCAAAAATACAGACATAAAATAATGTATTTTAATTTGAAAATGAATAATAGGACGTATTTTATGTATTATTATTGTTGATCATAACGCTTCAGTGAAAGTCAATTAACGTAACCGTTCTAAAAGAATCTAATTATACGATGAACTAGGAAATGCGAGGCTCTTAAATCGTGTTATGAAAAGATTTTAGACAGCGGGAAATATTCAGGTTGGCAAGTTATATGGAGCAAGAATTTAGTTAAATATTATCGTGGCCGGAGTGGGACCTGCCAGAGATTTATATGCGGGGGTGGGGGAGCTGCAGCGATATTTAACTTGGTGGCTCGTTGCGGCGGATTTTAATCTACATGCACAGGGTTTTTACCCTCGCTTCTCCCTCGCGGAACTCGAGAAAAGACTGCACGATAAAAACATCTTGTAGCGTAAGATTTACTTCTTCAGCCACATATTCAAATTATCAAGAAATTTGTTTTTCTTATTTTAAAACTTTAATGTTTTAAAAGTTTTATGTTTTCTCTGGTTTCCAAATTAATGTTCAGATTATTTGTGCAGTGGCGTCACTTTATTCCTTTTCTCCATTACACATATTTTTATTTATTGTATTTATTTCACTACTTTCTAACTTTTAACGTGCTAATGAAAACCAAGTCGAAAACGTTATTCGTTTCCTACTTCGTTGGGGCTTTAATCTAACATAAAATGCCTTATCACTCGGAAACAATCCAGATAGAAACCTGTAGCCTGAAAATATATGAAAATGCGTGGTACTGTTGTACTGGATATTTATTTTATTAAATAACACTTTATTTTTATGAAACAATCAGTATACGGTTGTAGATCATATTTACCTACTTACAAATTACTAAAAAATAATAATATTTGTTACCATAAACTGGAGTTACTTTAACATAGTTATGAAGGCTTTCTTAATATAATTTTAGCGTTATTTATCTAAGTGCAAAAATATAAAATACAAATATATGTATATTTTGTCTGAACCAATGGATCTTTGAGCTATATTTGAATATTGTTGTAGTCTCAACATTAAATATATTAATTTAAATTTAATGAATAATTTACATTTGATTAAAGTATTTTAAAATATACAGATGTGATTATTTTTATTCATCATCACCTCGTAGGCATTCATATTGAGGATTAGGTTACATAAATTCTTAGTCTTAAATACAGTCTGATCCCAGGCACCAGACCAGCACAAATAAATTTACATCTTAGATTTAGACTTATTTAGACTTGATCAGGAGAGGATCGTGGTCTTAAGAGTATGGCAGACTGGTAGAGGGGCACTAAATACATTTTTTGAGCTTGAATTTTCACCCATTCCAGTTTGTGAAAACTGTCTAAGGAAATACGAGAACCTGGATTGGAAGTTTCTCTTTTATAACGCAATTTCTCTTGACTATAACCGATATTCTTTCTTTACACTCAGGTAAACTGACATCTAATATACTATCAGTATCAATAGTTTTATCTGGAAGAAATTTATCAAGGACAACCTTACAGTCAAACGGATCTAAAAGCACTCTAAAAGTTGATCTCAGTAGTTGGAGTCACAGCATTCTACAATATTTGTTCTTTAGAAATCGTTCCCAGATATATGGATTCCTCTCTCCATTTGCCCAAAACTTTTCAGCAATACTTTTTTACACGACCAAAAAGTCCAACGTCCAATGGTCTATGAGACATGTAGACCACTGGGTAGAAATCCGTTGAAATAAGTGTTGCTCCCCACTGAAGCTCTAACAGGTACAATTATTAAAAATCAAGTACATTATCAAGTTTGTTTTTAAAAAAATTTATAGAAGAAGCATTTACAACACTGTTTGGTAAAGAATTTCAGTCATAAAATACACGTTACGCCAAAAAAAACTGTCTACATCTGGTAGTATAATTCTGATGGCTAAGCTTGTAATTGTAGCTACGATGTCGAGTATGAGTAGATAACTCATATAAATGTGATAAATCTGTGGAATATGTGCCATAAAGAATGCGATATGTGGTGATTAGATCGCCACGCTTAAGCCTTTCGATTTCTGAGATTAGTTTGAAGTTATTTATTCTTTCTTCATAAGAAGGCCGAGTGATACCATAGGGAAGTCTGGTGGCAGCACGTTGTAACAACTAAATTTGAGATTGGTCTCTTACCAGATTTGAATACCACACAGCTGAACCATACTCGATGATGGGTCGTATGTACGATTTATATAAGCAATTAGTAGTTTCAATTCAGGGAGTAGATAATATTTTTTTGAAAAGGAATAAAGAGCATTTAGCTTTATTACAAGCAGCAGTTATATGAGCTGACCAAGAGAGGTAATTAGAAATCACTACACCAAAATCAGTTTGCCTGTCCACTTTTGACAACGGAATGCTGCCAATTTGATAACGTAATCTTGGGTTGTTCTTACCCAAGTACAAATCTACACATTTTTCAGCGATATTAACCATTTCTGCACCAATCTATTACAGCAATCAAGCTTTCCTGCAATCGTTGATAATCAGAAATGGGGATTCCCATAAATCTTTGTACCAGCAGCATACAGCGAGCATTTAAGTGGCAATATTTGAGGAAGATCTGTTGTATATACAGGGTGTTCAAAAAGTTTGGAACCCCCCTCTATCTCAGAAAATATTGCTCAAACAAAATAATGATTAAAACAAAAGTTGCAGGGTTTTGAGTGAGCAATCCAACGGTGACCTTGACTATGACCTTCAAGGTCAAGATGAAAATTTTAAATTGAACCGTATACTTTTGACCCCGGAAATGGTAAGAGCGGAAAATTTTACGTTCGAATGTGACCTTGACCATGATCTTCAAGATCATTTATAGGTCCAGCTGAAAATTATAAATGAATCCATATACTTTCAATCCCGGAAATGAAAAGATCGAAGAATATCGGGTCATTTATTAAAAATCGACTTGACCTGTAATCGACCTTGAAGGTCATGGTCAAGGTCAGTCATATCCGAACGTAAAAATTTCCATTTTTTCCATTTCCGGGGTCAAAAATAAACGGTTTCATATAAAATTTTCAGGTTGACCTATAAATGACCTTGAAGGTCATGGTCAAGGTCACATTCGAACTTAAAATTTTCCGCTCTTACCATTTCCGAGGTCAAAAGTATACGGTTCCATTTAAAATTTTCAACTTGATCTCTAAATGACCTTCAAGGTCAGGGTCAAGGTCATGATCAAGGTCACCGTTGGATTGCCCACTGAAAACTCTGCAACTTTTGTCCTGATAAATTTTTTGTTTGAGCAGTATTTTCTGAGATAGAGGGGGGTTCCAAATTTTGAACACCCTGTATAAGAAAGAGTAATGGGCCAAGAACTGGGCCTTGAGAAACACCACTTTTAACAGAATAGTATTCTGAGACGTCAGTTCCTATTTTCACACGAAAAACACGATTGATTAAAAACGCAACAATCCATGTGTGGAGATCACCTCTAATACCAGTAAGTTTAATTTTAGAACAAAGACGATTAATGGGCACTTCATCAAAGGCCTTGCTAAAATCAAGGTATAAGAGGTATATGCAAAGTGAATTCTTCCTCCCAGTTGCAACCCATCACATAAAATTTTCTAATAATTTCATGTTATAGAGATGCTTAAATCCACTATGTTGTTGCTCTACTCATACTCAACATTTTGTTTGTTCTCTTCTGTGGAAAAAATATCAATATTTCCTTGGCTTAAGGCTAAGTTCAGATGATCGCGCGTGAACCCGCCTTGAACAAACCTCGCGACTATTTGCATATAAAGATTCAGAGTAGTCATATACAATTGTTTATATGGTCGCACGTCATCGCGCGTATACTTGCGATCGCGCACGATTGTCTATGCTCTGTCGCCGGTATTTTGACTCGCGCGTAATGCGTACGACATCGCGCGTATTGAGGCACAACAATCAGGCATAGACTATTCAGTTGATCCGCGCGATTGGGCGTTTGGACATACGAAGCTGCAAGATGGACGACGATTTCAACACCGGTTTGTTTATCGATGAAGTAGAAAAAAGACCAGCAATATGGAACTTGAATTCGAAGGAATACTATAGGCTATATATAGGCTCAAAGTTGTTCTCTCCCATAAAATAGGATGCACCCAGTTTTTTCCTTCTTCTTCATCGACTTTTCAGCCTCCGATAGGAAATCCACAAACAAATTGCTACAATGCTGTGTTCACCCGCAAATCATCGACGCAAAACAGACCATCGCGCGCAGCTGAGCTGCCAACGCGCGATCATCTGAATAGATTATCGCGCGCCAACGAGCTACAAACGCGCGATTACACGCGATCATCTGAACTTGGTCTAAATCTATCCTGACCTTGAGTCCCGGTTCTTCTTGCAAAGCCTGCTTAGTGGTGCAATAAGAAATGTTTAAGTGTATCTGGTCCCAGGATAACCACCACATATTTCTATTTTGCAAGTTCATCTGCTTTCATATTTTCTTCAGTTCTTTATATCTCGGTACCCCACTTAATTGTGTTGGTATGAATATTTCCCATTTAATTTAGTAATTATTATAAACAGTTTCAAATAAGTTTAGAACACACTTGTTCGGCATTAAGGCGTTTATTACTCGTAGCTTCTCTGTACATTATCCGTCAAAATGTACGTATATCGAAGATTTCTTCCTGAACTACTGTATAGAAGCCTTCCATGTTATAGCTTTTCTGCCACCTGGATCCTCTACTCCTCCAACTGCTTCCTGTCCCACTGTCAGTTCTTTCGTCATTTTACAAGTGTTGAATTCTTCTATACAAATCTGTATACAGAGTGGGCTCTTGAAAACGAAACAGAGCGGATAACTCTCAGGAAAATTATTTTTCCGGAAAACGCCGAGACAGGTCGATTTTTTATCGGAGGGGGATATCTTTTCACATAAATTTCTTATCCTCTCTAACCCCTAGGGAGGGGGGCAACCCCCCCAAAAATCTTAATAGGGAAGGAGTGTTAAGCGATACATCGTTTGAAAGATATTCTAATTCTCTACACAACCTAATTTTGTTTTTTGAATTTGACCTATTAGTTTCGGATATACAGGTTGCTAATAAGAAAACCTGCTTTTTACAAATTTATTTGCAAATTACTACATGTTAGCCAATGAAGTGTTCAAATCGTTGACCTCCAGTCTCCATACAGTAATATAAGCTTGGTAAAAAGCGTTCACGCACATTTTGGAGTAACTTGGCGGAATTCGTCGACAATGCGTTCGCATAGATCTTGAAGGGAAGTAGGTGGAGCGAAATAAATTTTGGACCTTAAGTGACCCCACAAGAAAAAGTCCAAAGGAGACAAATCCGAAAAATAATTTTCCTGAGAGTTATTTGCTCTGTATCGTTTTCAAGAGCCCACCCTGTATAAGTAAATGCTAATGGCATTTTACTGAATTTTAAAGAGATTTTATATTGAATCCATAGTATTTGCTATAAGCTATTTTTTATATTTACTACAAGAACAGCTGTAGTAATTTACCCCAAAACAGAAAATATTTTTTGCAAAATTACTACAAAACAAAATGAATTTTGCTACTACCTATATTTGACGCTTATTTTATTTCTAATTACATACAGTCTTATCTACAGTTGTATGAACGTCTACAACATTTTTACCGTGTACGAACAAGAATATTAAAAGTAAATTGCACAGAAATAAATTTACTTGGCATGGAGTGAAGTGTTAATTTTTCAAACACGTTTTATGTAAGGATTACGTAGACTTTCCCACTCGCAAAATAAACATTCACTTTTACTTTTTCAAGTTCATACATAATTTTAATTAGTTTGTTTCTGCGTTTAGTATGACGTAACGTGATTAATTTCGGGTTTTGCATTAAAATGTATATTCTGTATGTAAATTAGTGTAAACAAATTACGAAAAAAGAAGGTAATTATTTATTCCAATATTTCACCAACAAAATATACATATAGTGTGATTTATTCCTCTTACTCATAAAAATAGTTCCTGAAAAAAAAAATATTCCCAAGTTATATTTAACGATTGAAATATTTACAGAATAAAACTAAGACTTCAC
Organism: Anoplophora glabripennis; assembly: GCF_000390285.2. Taxonomy (NCBI): domain Eukaryota; kingdom Metazoa; phylum Arthropoda; class Insecta; order Coleoptera; family Cerambycidae; genus Anoplophora; species Anoplophora glabripennis. The sequence continues at coordinate 1,133,978 of NW_019417609.1, forward strand.
GCATGTTAACCAGAGACACGTTTTTTTTTTGTATAAATAAATTTAACTAATTTCATGAGAAAAGTAAATTCGTTCGTTTATTAATGCAAACTGTTTTGTTCATTGAGAATATCTAGTTAATGCAATATTTAAATGTAGGTACAGAATCGTTTATTAGATTTTATTAGTATTGTAAACATAGGCCTTAGGGTTTGTCCACAGGAAACAGAAACTTGCGGGGGCGGGAGCAGAACCGGGAAATATATACATTTAACTTTATTTACACAGGTTCATGTAATAAGAGAAATAAACCTTTATATTAGCATTCTTGGATTAGGGGTGATAGAAGCTGTAACCTGTTTCTGGTCCCCTTTTGACCTACGCCCATGACTACAATGCAAAAGTTGGATATATATTTTTTTTATTTTTTTTAATGATGTCCCCAACTTATGATTTTTTTAATGGAACACCATTAAACACCATGGATTAGAATGATATAGGGCGAATTTATCAAGCAGTATACCTTAGCAAGCAAACTCGACTATTTAGTTACACTTTCTTTGACAAATGCAATTCTCTCTAATTCAAAATATAATAATGCTTTTCTTTAGACTCATTATAAACATCACCACAATACAGGATATTGAAAAGGAGGTAAAATAGTTCGGTTATATATTCTGTTGATTAAAACAAGTTCCTACGAACGAAATTTTAAGTAAGCCCAAATTTTAATTGACTACAAAATGCCTGATAAGATCTAAATGATAATTAATACGTATTTCATTAAACAGTATTTTCATTAAAATAATTTATTTACCTACAACTGTATCAAAAGTGGCAGATCTATTGGATGATCTTAGTTAAAAGGTCTATCAGTAAGAAAATCAGTATTTTATTCCTTATACATTTAACGAAGGGTAGGTACATCTACTTTGTAATTAACACAACTTTCAGTAAGAATTTTTGGCAGATTACAACTGCTTGTACTTGTAGCGGCAATGGTATTGTTTGAAAATGCTTCCTTAAATCTGGCTCTTTACGCAAAATTTAATATGGTGTGGCATTGTTATTGATAAAAAGTTTTCTCTATAACAGAACTCAGATTGTATCTACAAATAATATTGGATACAAGAATCATAATACTTGGTGTACCACAGGGTTCTATATTGTGTCCTGTTCTTGTTGTACATAAATGACTTGGCAAAGTCTACTGCAAAATAGTTTACTTTATATTATGCAGGTGATACTTCAATCATTTTATCTGACAAATTACATAATTTAAAAAACCAATGGATGTGCTGTCAGATATGGGCGAGTGGTTTCCACAAAACTTTTTGTATTTGAATCCCGATAAGACCCAACTTTTACATTTTCATACCAGATAAAAAACATTGTGTTCCGTTTAACATTACAATCCATAATTCTCTTATTCCAATAGATTCTGATAGTGTGAGATTCCTCGTTCTACATATTGATGAATGTCTAAATTGGCATTCACAATGCGATAGTTTAATAGTGTCGTACCAACTAAAAAATTTGCGAGTCGTTTTAAATGTTGATCAATTAATAATTTTGTACTATGTTCAGGTGGAGTCACATCTAAGTTACGGAATCTGCTTTTGGACACTCTAGTCTCATGCTGGTAACGTTTCTATTGCTCAAAAAAGAATTGTTAGATGTATGTTTGACCTACCGTCCAAAATAACTTGTAAAGACACTTTGACTTTGTATAAAATCCTAACACTTCAGGCACTTTTTATATTTTAAATGTGTTCATATGTTTTTATAAATAATAATCGCATAGATTATGGATACGTATGCACATAATACAAGGCAAGTGAACCAGTTTCGTATGCCATTTTATAAACGACTGGTGGCTTATAACTGGCTCAACTGTTTAGGTCTAATATTATATAGCAATTTGAAAAAATAAATTGAAAATGTGTTACGTTAAGATATTTTAAAATAGCTTTAAAACGATTTTTGATTGAAAAATGTGTATGTACATTGGACGAGTACTTTGCCACCTGATTTTTCGTTACTTTTATTTTTGTTTATGTTTGTATTAGTTTGTAAGAATTGATTGTGACTATTCCTATGCAATTGTATTGTTTATTGGATAATAAATATTGTTATTAAATTAAATACATCTAATCCTGCATCTGTAAGCATGGCTGTAGATTACCATCTAAACTATGACCCATATACTACTGTGAACTGGGCACCTAAAAATCCTAGCAATTTCGGGAAAATTTAATAGCAAATAGGCGACAGAACTTCCAAAAGCAAAACAAAGTTCATATGAATACGTTTTCGAGACACAGGATGTTAAACATAATACAAAATCTTGTATTCAAATAACTGTCCCAAAATCTAAGTTGTTAATTTTTATAAAATTTGGCACGTTTTTATTAATAAGTAATGGGGCTTCATTTGATGCAATTAGATTTAAGTGATATTACTTTTAGATTGAGTAGTTAAAAACACCATTTTTGTCTTTTTTTATTATTTTATTTTATTGACATTAAATTTAAATAATAAAACAGGCACACAAATTTTCTAAATTTTTTTTTCAGAAAAATAAGCAAGATTGACAAAAATGCAAGAAAAAAATGTATTTTTTATTTTTCAATTTAAAAATAAGATCCAAAAGCGGTGGCGTGCTAAAATTTCTCTTTAAAATTAATTGTAATGCCCCAGCTTCATCACTGGAATAATTAATTTATATCTATTTACGGCAAATTGAACCTCTTACTTATTACTAAAAATGTACCAAATTTTATCAAAATCGGTGAAGCAGTTTTTGAGATATATAAAATAAGTTTTTTTTTTTATTAACTTGTAACCCTGTATCTCGAAAATGAAGAATTTTTTATTCTTGTGAGATCTAACCCCATACAAATTTTTCCAATTAAAACTTGAGACACCCCGTATAATTATTTTCTGAAAGAGCACTTTCAAATTAAAAAAAATACTCATATATCGAACAAGTACTTTAGACTTTTCAGAGATTTTCAATCCAATATTTTTTTAAATTTAAAAATCTACATCACCGAAGTATTTATTGGTCACTTTCTCGAATATAATGGCAATTATCGATATCTAATAAGTCAGAAACAGAAAAATTTATTAATTTATTTGTTAAAAAAACTCAACGCTGCACCTGGAAAGAACTATTGCTGAATTATTGAAAGAACTATTGCTTAACTATCGCTGAATTTTTGCGATCTCATTGCGATTTAATTATATCCATAAAATCCAAAAATCTGTGACAAGTTTCATATGGATCAGACCAGTTTGATTCCGGATTTAAAAAAATCTGTACTTAGGGGTGCATTTTTCTTTATTACAGTGCAACTTTTTACTAAGGATGTTCAAATAAATTTCTTTTTGTGTTATTCAACACGGACTATATTTTAGCAATATCCTTTTCTCAATGATTTATACAATAAACAATACAATTTCATAAAATACTCGTACATATTTGTATCATATTAAATAAACTTAAATTTTTTGTTTGAAAAAGCTATAGACAGATTATCATTTACGTCTTAGAAATTAGTGGCGTTTTATACAGGAAAAATCTGACTGACTTTAATCCGACTTGAATAATAATTCTCCCTGTACACAAAGGAACATGTTGCTGAGTTGTACATGACAAATTGCAGACTATTTATAAAGATTTAATTTCGCATGTCGTTTTAAAACATTGTTGGTTGACGTGAAAGGATATTTTTGTTAATAATTAATATGCGTAAGGTGGCATATGTTGAGAATTTATCATATTTATCATTGAATTTGTAAAGAAGACAAATAGTATTCAAGAATCCTATTCAACATATTCTTAACGGCGATGGACAGGTACAAAATGAGAAAAGGAAAATATACAAACTAGTATACAGTATTTGCTCTTTATGTGGAAGGCTGCTTGGAAGAACTGGTGATTTATGTGTTAACGCTGTTTAAATTAATTTTGCAAGTACTTACATACTTATATGCTTTCACTTTACTTCGTACATATCTTTCAGCTGTACGATTTGCCACAGGATTAAGAATGAAAAAATATTTACACATAAATTCCGACACCTTTTAATATTATTTTGAAACATAGAGGGTGAAGTATAAAAACATAGATTTGCTAACCACTTCAAGTATGACATAAGGTCTAAGGACTCTACTATCCTTTAAAAATTGACTGTGGAATGTAGTTTTTGCTCAATTACTCAAGAACCATTAAAATTTGTATTCATATTTTTATAAGCAAAAAAAAATATTTTCAAAATTAGTTGACTATAAGAATATCTTATTAAAAGTAAAATATAATAAACAAAATTCACAAAATGAGACACTTATGGTCAGGATGTTGCATTTGAAGAACATAACTTCGTTTGAAATTAATAAAACAAGCAAAATAGTGAATGCTTCACAAACCTGGAATGGTCAACTAAGCTGATGGTTTCACACTATCAAATACTTTTAATTTATTAGGTACATATTGTAACATAGGCACCATATTTTTCACAAAATTTAAAGAATTTTCGAAAAAGTTTTTCAATATCACAATCGAGTGTAAAATTATACAAGGTGTTCCATTAAATAAAATAATAATTATAATAATTTTTTGACATCATGTTTTCATACATCACTACTTTGTACGATTGAAAATTATTTTAAAAAATAAGGGACATCCCTTATTCAACGGTTTGATCTTGAACCTCACAAGACTTACGTATGACAGAGCATAACATGTAGAACACTGTAGGTATATACAGTTTCAATTTTTAATAAATTTCTAAATTTTTAATTCAACATTAATTTTATCGACTACACATTTTAATTTCGATATAGTCGTAGTACTACTACTGCGTTACTTAAAGTTAAGATGTTTTTTTTGCCTGCTCTTCTAATAAAGTTTCTTGTTTAGTCTTATTATGTACTAGTAGGGCTTTTAATACTACGTCATGTTACTTTAATAGTTAAGCTCAAATATTTCGGTGTCGTTGATGTTGCGCTTATTTCTTTTATTTTTAAGGTATAGATATCCAATAATACATACTTAAAATTTCTGTCTATAAATGAAGGAGTACCCCAGGGGTTACACTTAGCCATCTGTTATTTTCTCTCCATACTTTCGGTTTGTCACGATATTTCGATTTTTGTACTGTTTACCAATAAGCTGACTATACACTAAATTCAACATTGACAACATTTTCTAATTCTCTGTCTCGCATGATTTAATCCTCAATGAGACTTTCTATTTTACATAACCCCAATTTTTAAGTTAAGATTAATAATTCAGTTATTTTTCCTGTCACTGAGTGTAAAAATCTTAGGCTTACAATGGACGTTAAACTTGGCTCTGTCCGCATGTAATCACTTTGATTAAAAATTTTATTCAATTATGAAAACATTCTACCTAAGGAAGTCAAGTTGTGGTTTTGACTTGCATAATACAGATAGACTAAATAGTTTTCAAAAAGTATAAAAATACTTTCCTTAAGCTTTTTTATAATCTTAGAAAATTTGATCTCTGAAATGAGATCAAATTGGTTTACTCTTGACGAATGATATAATTAATTTTCAGCAAAACCTATTCAGACACAACAATAATTTGGCAACTAACTTGAAATTTGTCAAATTGTTTTTGGAGTGTTTTTGGTCATGGCCAATTTCACAACAGGTCTGACACGAGAAAAACTGTCCAAAAAACAGAAAATTGCAATTATCTCTAAAAGTAGTAACGGCAACCCTAACAATGCTTATATAGTTTGAAAGGAAATTTCAATCTGCATACGACAGAGTAAAACAATACTGGGCGTTCCATTTAAGTTAACAAAGTTATAGCTGTTTGAAGTTATCAAAATGTAACAGCAAAAATGAAATACCTAATATTAAATGTTTTAATTTTTTGGTATATCATAATTTAGTGCTACACTGAAAGAAATGCGTTTTATTCTTNTGAGCTACAAGCAAACCATGGATATATTTCAATCTCTCGCCCCAGAAAACCCCTAACACCAAAATTTCATCTCGATATGAGCATTTATTATGAAATAAATAAGAAAAAACACCCATTACATCGCGACCACCCTGTATAAGACTCATAAGATAAATCTCCATAAGGAACTGTCACAGTCCAACGATTTTTTAGCTTAGCTTGTATAATTCTGTAAATAACTTCAATTCTTAGCTTGCTGATATTAGAAGCATAAGGTTAAATTTTTAAATATTAATGCTTGTGATCAAGTTTTTTCAGTTGTGAATTTTGTATTTTATCATAGATTTATTTAAGATTTACATATGTACACTAAAATACCTATATCATTTTTTTAAAATTATACAGCATATTTTTTTCTACATATTTAAACAATTAAATATTGTTTTCCAGATTGTTTCAGGTAAATACATTGAAGGTAGATAAAACTATATAATAAATCTATGAGAGATTTCTTAATATTTTCAAAAAAAAAACAAAAAACGGCATGTTCTTGAAATTTTGTCACACTTTCCATAAATAACAAATTAAAATAATCCTCATTAGTATAATTTAAACGATCCTCAAGCATTTTTTTTTTTAATTTTCAGCAAAAACTATTCAGACACAACAATAATTTGGCAACTAACTTGAAATTTGTCAAATTGTTTTTGGAGTGTTTCTGGTCATGGCCAATTTCACAACAGGTCTGACACGAGAAAAACTGTCCAAAAACAGAAAATTGCAATTATCTCTAAAAGTAGTAACGGCAACCCTAACAATGCTTATATAGTTTGAAAGGAAATTTCAATCTGCATACGACAGAGTAAAACAATACTGGGCGTTCCATTTAAGTTAACAAAGTTATAGCTGTTTGAAGTTATCAAAATGTAACAGCAAAAATGAAATACCTAATATTAAATGTTTTAATTTTTTGGTATATCATAATTTAGTGCTACACTGAAAGAAATGCGTTTTATTCTTGACCATTGTATACTATATGTGACAGTTAAACAGGTGAATATTGGATATAAAACGCGTATTGCTAGCACAGTTGTATAGTGACTATAAACCTTATTCTTTATTAAATTATTGTATAACTAGTATACAACGTTTTTTATACCCTTTACGAAATAATAGCAATAACTGTTATTAAAGTGTTCCATATCGTTATTAGAACATCTAGTACTGGTTATAAGTTTTATAATAATAAATGTATTAAACTGTTGTATACTCTGTATGAGT
>NW_019417609.1:1141666-1146005 GCF_000390285.2 Anoplophora glabripennis
TGTATTAAGCACCTTCCAGTTAAACTCATTGAATAATGAGTATGGAGATGATTGTTTTTTTTTAATAAAAGTTGTATATTGGTTATAAAAGTTTTAATATGCGCTATACACATTATTCTAGATAAACAGTTTAATAAGCCCATTTCTTTCAGTGTACCTATACCCTTTACAGGTACCAAAAATCCACATGATATCACGCTCCTAAAAAGAGTTACTAGCATCTCCGCGTACCCTAGCATCTGTCAAATTTTTTCTTTAAAAATTAATATCTCAAATTCTATAACTCTTAAGTTTAGGAAATATTTAATATATAAAATTTCACGTAGAATCCGAAACCTATACAGGGTGTCTCATTTAAAATAACGAAGTTGTTGTCAACTTCCGGTATAACCCAAAATGCTGGAGAATTCTAGATATTTTAGTTATGTTCGTCCCAGGGACATTGCCATGTTACCAAATTTTCAAATTTTTCGAATCAGTACTACGCATTTGTTGATACTTTACTTAGGCTATAAATTTTTATATTTTGTACACTTCATGCCAGAAATGTACAATATTAGTCTCTAATTTCAGAAAGTGACATTTTTAGCACTCCAGTGTATAGATCTTTGCTTTAAGATGACTGAGAAGGTAATTTGATGACAAATAGAATGTATTACAACTATACTCTGATCACAAATCATGAACTGTATAGACTATATAAAGTGAAATATCTAGTAGGTACCTACTCAGTTTGCTTAAAAGTTTCATTACTCCCTATGGGTGTAATCTTATAGTTATTAGTAGTATTATCAATAGGTATATCAATAAAATAAATGTTGTCCATACTAAGTATAATGTATTAATAATATTTATACACAATTATTTATATTTATAAAATAATTTATTTACGTATTAGTGATAAAATATTGTGGCATTATCACCTTATTTTTAACCCAAATATAAAGAAATATTTGTATATTTCTACAAAATTCTGCTCTGTACAATCCAAAATAAGAAACATTTTTTATAAGAACATAGTTTTTAAAATGTAGGTACTACAACTCTTTAAATATTATTCCGAACAAGAGAATTCTTCAATACCTCATATTTAAGTACCTAAATAAGGTCGAGATTTTTCCATTTTACTAGAAATACATAGCATGCAGACATTAAAAATTCGCTATAGACAAAAATATCTTTAAAAACCAACGTTGGATTAAAAAATTTAAATTAGATGGTCACAAAATTACGAACAAAAAAGTAATAAGACATTGAAAAGGGTGTAAATCCCGAGAACATAATACCATTTATGTTATTTTGTTACATCTAAAAAATTTTAGAATTGTATTAATGTCGTTTCATAGTACAGCTGTGGACAATAAAATGTTTCCAAAGCGTACCCTGCGTCCTACGTCAGCACTGATGCGCCCTATATAACTGGCGCATCCAGCACAGTAAGTTCGCTAATCGGGATATTTCCAATCTTTATGTTCCATTTTGCTGTGATAAATATCTAAATAGTAGCGTTTTCTTACGGTGAAAGAACTAAATACTATTAAGTAGGTACTCAGTATTACAGTTTTAATGTGTATTATTAAAATAAAGTCTATTTTACTAACTGATAAAAATCATACAAATAATTTATTTTTTTTAATTAGCTTAATTAATATATTTAATACTTAATTATACTAAAATCCGATTGATTTTGCGTAATATTTTTTACTGTGCTGCTTTACACGATTACATGATTTCTGACTACCAAGACGTCCGTCATGAAACCCATCATTACTGGAGTCGAGACTTGGATCTACGCTTACGAGCCCGAAACAGCCGATCAATTCAGTGAATATCGTGCAAACGGTGAACCAATACCGAGAAAACCACGCCAAAGTCACTCATAAAGGTAATGTTGACAGTTTTCTTTGATTATCGTGGCGTAGTGCACTATGAATTTCTTCCAACCATCCAAACTGTTAACAAGGAATATTATCTGAACTCTATGCGTAGTTTGCGTGATGCTATTCGCCTCAAAAGGTCGGAATTACGGACAGACAACTTTTGGTTTTTGCATCATGATAATGCACCTCTTCACAGAGCATTGATAATTCCCCAAAAATTCAACTCATATCGTTCCGCAATCACCGTATTCGCCTGATTTAGCACCGAGTGACTTCTGGCTATTCCCTAAACTCGTGGACACCGTTTCGACTCGATAGAGGAAATAAAAGCGGAATCGACGAAAGCATAGAAAGCCATACCAAAAAAGGACTTTCAGACTGTTTCGAGAGTTGGAAGAAACGTTGGCATAAGTGCATTGTATCGAGTGGGGATTAAGTACTTTGAAGGTGACGAAATTGATTTGGGAGCATATATAAAGATTTTTTAATTTTTAAACAAATTCACCTTATTTTTTGGACAACGGATTATGTAGCTAATGCTGTTCTATTAATATTTAAAGCCAATTAAAGAAGCAAGTGAAACGTAGAAATAGTAATATGTTTCTATGGCCGCTATTTTTATGTGCTGGTCTTTGTCAATGATTGTGTTAGAAGTGAACAACAACAATCTGTATATGATATAGTTAAAGATATGACACATTTTAAATATTTGTTCAAAATACTCGTAAATCTATTTATAGGTAGTTATAGATATATTATGAAAAAATCAGATCAATATCTATTCACTGAAAACTGATTTGTTCTGTCTTAAATCTCACTCACTAACATCTAGAGATTGCATTTTGATATGTAGTCCCGAATGTTCCCATTGAATCGATAATAAGTTTCAATAATTATGATTCTACGTTTAATGCCATAACTTGGGGTATATTTAGCCAATTTATTTGAAACAGAAGATCAAAATAACGTAGAGTTATTCAAAGTGGTTTAAAAATCGTTTAAATTTGAATTGAATTTCACCCTCTTTCCCAACTTAGGTTAGCATTTTCATTTAATTTTTATACCGAAGTATTAAAGCCGTAAACGGGGAATAAAAATATTCCAATACATTGCAGAGTTGGGGTTTTGAGGGCGAACACTGGGGGAGGCGCGTGCAAAACTTTTTGATTGACAGCTGAGTCTGTCCAATCACAAGGCCGGAATACTGATGAGGAATACGTCAATCACGTACACAACCCTGCCGTTGCCGTACTTTAGACGACCTGCAGATACCACGTCGAACAACTCCACGTCACCGGCATGTATCCAACTGATATCTAGAGCTATACCCACTTTTAATTCCGTTTTTAAAAGTCTTAAAACATCATTTATTTCATACTTGTATCCCTAGTTTAAAATAATGTGTAAGTATAAACACAGGGTGACTGATTTATAACTGCCACACCTCAATACGCAGTGATACAGTGTGAAACAAAGTTTAGTGGTTTTGTGACGCAACTTTTTTTCCTAAATTAAATTAAAGTATAGATAATGATTAATAATTCTAATGTCACTACTTATATTTTTATTCTCTAATTTTAATTTTGATAGAAGTCGATACGCGTTGTTGTTTAATTTAATTATTTCGGAAACTGTTATAAAATTAATTATGTTGTAAAACGTGATTTTAAATTATTTTAAATATAGTTGTTCTATATAACAAGTGTATTCTAGGCAGATCCGTTACCTATTCAATGTGGAGTCCTACAACCCTTTGCTATTTTCCATATATATTTCAGATTTTTATAAAGCTGTTTCTTTTTGTAATATACATACGATATTCAATTATATTTTAGGATGATTTTGTAAATGTTAATAGTAAAATTAATCAAGACTTCACTTAGCTTCATAAGTTATCTCTTGAACACAGATTTAAATTAAATCCAAGCAAGTCACATATTTTGTTATTTGAGCCTAAAAAAGGAGATTAATAGTGAAAAAATCCTTAAAAATTACTTTAAATAATATAAATTTGAATATAATTGGCGAATGCAAAAATTTAGGACTTTTGGTTCGATTCTGCTCTGCGTTTCTCTAAGCACATTAAGGGGGCGATTTAGTATGTATATTTTTACCATGTAACAGAGCTTCAGATGAGGACACAAATCATCGAAGAAACTAACATAATTGAATATTATTATATATCAATGTATTCGCAGTGGTTCCCGCTAGTGAGTGAGATAAATTTCAATGCTCACGAGAAAAGAAGAATAATTTAAATAAATGAAAAAGTACCTCAATTTTAACCATACTGTTAGTCTGTCAATATATTGCATTTACGACGGAACTAGGTCAGGCACAATAACCAAACTACTTCAGTCACTAGAACGGACACCTAGGATCATTTGTATTTAATTTTCAGATTAATATTTATTAATAATTCTATAATTATACAAATGATCCTAAGTGACAACATTTTA
>NW_019417609.1:1147920-1158557 GCF_000390285.2 Anoplophora glabripennis
AGACACGAAAAAAAATCGTTTTTTTTTTTTTGGACCACCCTACTACATATTATTCTCCAAACGTAATTAGTAGCAAGTTTCTATATATTTTAGTAATTAGGCAGTGTTTTTTAAATTAATACGACTCACCAAAGTAAAAAAATAATTCAAGTTAAATCATTTTTACTGAAAATAGCAGGTAATTTACGTATCGGATTGTTAACGTGAAAATATAAACATTAGACTGATGACTATTCCTGTTATACGTTTTTTCAGCTTTTGAAGAAGAAACTACATGGAATTTTAAAAATTATATCTGCTTTTATAATAAAGGAATGGTAATTCTAAGATTGTTTAAGCTTATTAACTAAAAATTATTGCCTACTTAATAAAAAAATTATTATTGTCCTAGATAATCTATTAATGATTAATAAAATATTTACTCTCTTTCCTTATAAGACTGTATGTACACAAATTGGAGCCGTTCCTGAACAATCGGGCGCGAGGCCTGTTAAAATATCGGTCCAGCGTAAATTATTATTAAACAACACACCTTGAAGCGTTGGCCGCTAGAGCTAGAGCAGCACTTGCCGGGGTCCCGTTTCGTGACTCACGCTGGGCGATATTTTTTGTACAAAATCCCGTCCTTAATCAATTGTTAAAACCCTATTATAATATTTGAAAGCAGCTATGCCTACAAAGACAAGTGATGAATCAAAATTTAAAACTACAATTATTATGTGAGCCGTTAATTCTTTCTAAATTATCTTAGCGACAGAGGAAACTGGCACTACAGACAATTCCGTTTAAATAGGGAGCTCTATAATAAATAGATATATTTCAAATATATACCGGGTGATTCAGTTTGGTATTTGCGGCCCTGTATCTCTTTTATTTTAACAAATAGCTATAATAAAGCCTATATATTTTTAAATCGTCGCTCAAGCTCTATCAAATAACATTATTAGATCGTCTCCATGGCAATATATGTTAAAATTGCTAATGGTCAAATGTTTTTGTTCAAATGGCACACTATACATTTTTTTATCAATTCTGGAAGATATTTTTTCTCTGCGTTCAGCTATGTAAGGAAATCTATAGCTTCATTGGAAATATTGCTAGAAAAACATCAAAAAAGATGAAAGAAGTAGCTTTATTCTGAAAAATGATAGCCAGCTGCGGAAACAAGTTACTATATGTTTTTAAAGTAATATATTTTATTTTTAATACGATAATAATATAACAATTTAAAACAATCCTTATTTCAGATGTTCAAAATGACCTCCATTTGCTTCCAAACACAGAATAGTTCTGTTTATCACTCCCTCTCTACAAAAACATTCTAGTGTTTCTTCATTTAATCTCCGACATTCTACTCTTATTCTGTTTTTAAGGTGATCAATATCATTTAGGTAAGGTCGAACAAAGAAATTTATAGGAGTGAGATCCGGAGATCTAGCAGGCCATTTAACTCTTTATCGAATGTTCTTCATCTCTTGCCCTTCTGGGTTTAAAAACTCTTCTTTTCTTTTGAAAACTTCCATCTGCCGTCAAATTCCTGGATAACGTTTCGAAAATTTTATCTCATGGAAGTTGTCCCTGCGGAAAACGATGTTGGTATAAATACCTAGCAGCTTTAGCGTTCTTTCGGTCCTCTCCACAAATTAAATCATATATCTAGATTTTCTTGGTTACTATAAGTATTCATGTTATAATTAGTTATAAATAGAATAGATAGGTACAAAATGTCAATTATTTTGACAAACCGTTATTTAGAAACGTCAAAATTCATTCGTTTTCGCAGCTGGCTATCATTTTTCAGAATAAAACTACTGAAAGTATCATCTTTTTTGCTATCTTTCTAGCAATATTTCTAATGAAACTATAGACTTCCTTATATAACTGAACGCAGAAAAAAATATCTTCCGGAATTGATAAAAAAATATATAGTGTGCCATTTTAACAAAAACAGTTGACTATAGCAATTTTGACATATATTACCATGGATACGATCTAATAATGTCATTTGATAGAGTTTGAGCGGCGATTTAAAAGTATATAGGGTTTGTTATGGCTATTTGTTAAAATAACAGAAATACGAGGTCGCGAATATAAAACTAAATCACCCGGTATATCAAGTGTTATACTGTAAATTATTATATTTACACGGTACATATGCCATAGCTACGGCATGAAACACTTCTGTACATTTCTTTTACATCCCTCTTATTCATTTGGTTAATTTTTACTATGTAAATACATTTCGAGTCTTTTCGTTACTTATCGAGCAGCGTGCATTTTACCACTGACGTGACGTCACGCGCGGGGCGTGAAGGCCTTGTTACCCCTCGCATGCACAATACGATTCTGCACGATAATTTATTCGAAACGGTAGTTAAATTGAATTGAATTGAGGTTCTATCATCTGAACATGCAGATTTACAACTACGCGGCGCTATGTCATTCGATGTTCTTGTCATTTCAGTAAAGTTACCGAATCCGTTCTTGTCAACGAGCAGTGAATCTAGGTGGTACTGGTCAGAAGCAAATATAGAGGTGGACTGAAGTTAAACGTCGCAACAAAAGCTACTGATTGTATGGTGCTCAATCATTGAATGGGATGGGTGAACTATATTTTATATCAAATATAATTAAGGCATCAGTGGTTTTATGTCCCGTAGCATAAAACTAGAAAACTTCACGATATTAAGAAGTCCACTACCAGCAGTATATTAATTTTTCATGCATTTTCCACGGTCATGAAAAGCAACTCTCAAAGAACAATAAAATAGATTAGAGCAATAAAAAAACAATGAAATGAATACACCATGTCAATTTATTTATGTGTATACTAAAATTAACTGAAATAATTTAAAACATATTTAAAGTTATAATTGTATAACCAAATCTAACAGTAGGCAACTGACATAAGAAATACGAAAATATTCGTAAATTAAAAAAATGCCAAGGAATTAAATTAAACAAATTAATATCGATTTGTCTAGAATGTACTTTTTAAGTTAAAAAAAGGAAAAGAAATATATTTAATAAAATACTAAATGTTAAATTATGAAAATTTTGTATACCTAACTGCAGTCTTCTTTTAAATAATACACATATGTAATATGTATTTCTGGAAACTTCAAGCGGAATACTTAAAATTATTGCTAGAGGAGAGCCACAATATAAACAATATGGAAACTGAATCAAGACTAACTTGAACTTATCTAACATAAAGATGGTTATTGCCGTCTCTAAAAAAACAGAGAAAAACAGTAAAGTTAATATAGTCGATAAGTCAATATATTAATACCTATATAGGTACCTTAAAATAATGATAACAAAATAATGTCAAAGAATTACAAAAAGGATAAAGTAATCATACTTAGCAGAATTTCCTCGGTACGTCAATGCAAAAATTGAAGACGCGGCCGGTCCCATTGTCTGAAACCTTACAACTGTAGAGGTTTCTATTACTGATAATTACATAATTATGTTAAATAGGCAAGTCGGTGCGATATAGCCCAAACTAAGAACAGGTATTAAATATTAAAAAATTATACAAATATTTAATTTAATTGACTTACAAAATGGTGGAAATGCAATTTGACAAGATCCTCCAAAGAAGAAACAACTTCCAGAAATGCCTCAAGATTCTGAAGAATCTTATCAAATCGAACTATGTAGATAATTGTATTTCTACCCAAATTAGGGAGGAAATCCCAACAAAGTGGACACTTTCAAAAATCTCTTTGCTTCGTTCGTTAAACCGATTGTAAAAATTAAAATCGTTCGTTAAACCGATTGTAAGATTAAAATTCGGTTCACAACGCTATTTTACATTTATGTTTAGATTTATATGACATGTGAAGATGTCTAACAGAAGATATTTGCTTTTCTTCATATGACTAATTCAGAAAAGTATTGAAATATATTTGGTACCACGCAATCTACGATATTTATTGCCTGAGGCAACAACATACGCCACGAACTCGAATATTTGTAAGATAACATGAGAATGGAAAAATAGAAACCAAATAATATTAAAGAAAATGTCAATAGCCATAACCAATATTAAATTATTTTAATATTGAAGTGTACAAAACATATACATGGCGCAACTTTGAATGGGAGTCATATTTATACGGAGGCTGCCTTTGACCTTTAAAAAAACGTATCAATAGTTTATTTTTTCAAATTCCGTTGTGAAAACTTTTTTTTAAAACCTTTTTTAATAATTTTTATAGTCCGCCACTGGACAAACGAGTGCAACCTCAAATAACGGCGCGCATTAGTCGGAGCGCATGCACAATTAAGAACTGGGCTGTGTATTGTTGTCAAATTTCATATTTAAAGGGTCATGAAAAAAACAAATTTTCACAAAACTCACCGTAAGGTACTGCTCTTAGGTGCGTAGCTTTTATTAAATGGGTGTTCGCTACGAGCTCCATCATCCCACAAAAACGAAAGATTAATTCTTTTAAATGAAATAAACTATGAAACAATACCTAACAAGTAACTTGGCAAAAAATCTCAAGCAGTAATGATAAATGAAATACACAAAAATAAATAATCTGTTTATTCACCTGATTTTTATAACACTTAAAATTTTGTGGCTAATTTTAGAGCACTGGTATCAGGATCTTCCACGACGTTTAAAATTTCTGGTTCTTAATTTCTCAATCTCTAAAATTGTTCCCGTCTAACATTAGTGTTTTGGCGTTCAAAGCTCGCATAATCTCTTAATGTTGTAACCTGTAACCTTTAACTAGGTGGACCTCAGGGTTCATTTGGAATATAGTGGCGAATTAGATGTACTGTCTCTAAAAGCCAGGCACATAGTGACGTCTCCGCTATACAATGTTGGACCAATCTAATAAACATTTTCTTATTCGATACTTATTAGTCGGCATCTATCTGATAGATAGATAGATCTATTGTATTCTTTGCTCCTGGTGACTTTAAAATCACGTCGCTAAGTTACAGAAAAGTAATATGTTTTACCAAATTATTTTTCATTACACTTTCCACAATGTAGGTTGAGTTAAAACAACTGGCAACGTCGATAGTGTACTAATATGTAAATCCCGGGTGCCCGGGAATGCACAAGAATTAAAGTGCATATTAAAAATATTAATTATAACTTGACTACCTATTTATTTGATTAAAAAAAATAAAATATATTCGTGATCACGGCAATACGTACCTACTATTGCCCCTAAAAAACTGACCCCTACTTAAAGTTACACCCTGTATAAAATCCCTCAGGCAGAGAAGTAATTTCTTAGTTTGCGTCATTGTTAATCCATCATATGCGTTTGTCTGTTATCCCATTGCTAAGTCGTCTTCTGTTAGAACAAATTGATTGTCTTTAGTATAATTATTTATTTATCCCATCAACTTTTGTTTTCTTTAAAGCTTTTTTCATTTATTATACCTATGGTGTGTTAAATTCATTACTTTTGCTCAATAAAACATCTTAATGGGTTCGAATTTTGACTCCTGTTTTGGTTATTGACTCTCTCTTAGTGTACGCATTTCAAAAAATGTTGTTAAGATGTATTTAACTTTAACAATAACATTTTTGAGTATATATGAATGTGATACGTAGAATACATTGCATTGCATTAGTTATGTCACATGCAAATAGTGTCTTAAGTTCTTGTTTTTTAACTAAAATGTCAGACGAGATTTCAAAAATTTATGTATATATACGGTATTAATTAATTATTAATTATTTTTACAATAACCAAGTCCAAGTAAAATATAACTCAATAGTAATGAAATGTTATAGTGTTACATGGCATAAAAGAGAGATGGTGATGATGAATGAAAACTCATTTCTCTTCATGTTAGCTTGTTGTAGTAGTCACAAATATTGGAACATTGCCCATAAATCTATCGATAATTTGACAAAGATTCTAGTAATTTATTTTCATCATCGTCCTCTACATCCATGTAATTCTTTTTAGTTTATGCAATTTAGATTATGCAAAATCTTCTATGACTTCAAAACGATGCTCAGTTTTTCAGCAAACTTTCGACCTCAAACAGGAAAGAGTAACAGTTTTTTTTTCTTTTTACTTATTCTTTTAGTGTAAATCCATGCGTCATTCACTGTCTCTGTCTAGTTTACCCTAATATGCTAAATTTTTTGAAAGGGACCGATATATTACTTAATATTTCAAACAGAAAATTATTATTTGCAGACGCATAGGTTGTATATGTTATCATGTTCTAAATTAGACAATCAGTTGGATCGGTTGAACTAAAGTATCTATACTATGCTCCATTCTATATGACACAAATTCAAGACAAATGTGCTGTTATCTGTAATGTCAGAATATTTTATTTTTAGCAGGAATCAATAGGTGAATCTATTGATTTACTCTATTTTATTTTATTTTTATAATGACCTTTCTCCTCACATTCATTCTACTCTTATTCTACTTTATCATATCGGTTGCTTTATAAAGCTTTTTTCAAGTCTATTTCAAATCGCTTACTGTATTTACTCAAGTCCTGGATATCTAATAAAATATTAATAATAATGGAATAGACAGAGAGTATACTGTTGTATATACAATTGATATGCTTACTAAGATTTAACTGAAATAAAAAGATATTTTAAATATTAAATCAAATATTAGCTGTCACCAGTACTTTCTTACAAAAGAAAAAAAAAATATTTTAAGTTTTAAAAGTAGTTACAAAAATACTTAAACTAGTACAATCTCAGTTGTGTTCTTTATAGGCAATATTTACCTACAGAGTTTTAAATGTTGGCATCTAATGTCAGTTGACATAACAGCGTACCTACTCTAAATTGATTTCGATTATTAAAATAGTAAGGCAATTAAATTAATTTTAATGAAATAAAATATTTTTTACTTATAAGGTGAGTAACAATAAAATTAAGTAATAGTTACTACCGTTACTTTTTATTGTTACTAATAAAAACGCTACAAATAGAAAAACGCCATTAAATCGGGACCATATCAAAAATGATTATCAATTATTTCAATGTCGTTTTACTATTATCAGTTAATGAAGAGTATCTAGGTACACCTATGTCATTAGTCATTAATGAAAACGAGACAAAGTTTTTATACATATTATATCATATTTAAAGGAATAAATTTCAACAGCATTATTTTTAAATCATAATAATTGATCCTATAATTAGATTATCACATATTAGATATTATAATATAATTTTATACTAATTTATTTATGTAAGTACTAAGTATTTATAATATATGTATATGTATCTAGAAAATAGTTTGTTAGGTACATTTATCTATTGGAAGTGAAATCTATCGTTATAATTTCAGTTGTTACTGATAAAGTTTGACATATTTCCTATTTGTGAATGATAAAGTACATCAACAGCTGTCACCAGGTAAAATTTAATATCGTAGTATCTCGTCACTGAAATAAGTTTCCCTTCACCAAATGCTGCATGAAATTTATTAAACTAAAACAAATCCTGAAGCCCGATTTTAAAACTTAGCTCCATATCTTTGAAATGTACCAAATGTTCCCAATTGAAGAAGATTTTTGACAAATGACTGTTAAACTTCATATTTGAGCAGGATGTCACCCTACGCTCCCTTATAGTTTCATATCGCAAAGACGGAAAAAGCAGGAAACATATAAAATGGTATTATTCTGAAAACTTTATTTGTGAAATCACATTAATATCACTTATTTTACTTTGATGTTTTTCTGAAAAATAATTTCAAATAAATTATGGTTATTCGTTCATTAATTACAAAAATACTTTTCCTGCATTTATTTTATATGTACCTACATAGTCAAATAAATTTTAGTCTAGTTGCAATTAAAAAATATATTTAAACATAATAACATCTGTTTATTATATTATATAATTTCATATTTAATAAGCACATAAAAAGTAATAAACACCCAAAAGAATACGATGTTTTAAACAAAGTAGTCGCAGTGAATACATGCTCCAGTTTAAATATGTACCTATTCTTTTTTATATACAGCGTGTTTGTTGAAATATGTATAGAAGGTGTGTTCCAAAGTAAACATGACATTTTAAATATAGTAATAAACAGTTTTTTTGGTAAAGCCAACTTATTTCATTCAAAACGGTACCCATATTATTTATGAAAATATGCTAAAGGCCTCATGATCGTTCAAGGTTTGGAAGTGAAATATATTTTGATCAAGAACCACTGTACTGAAAATACATATTTCCAGCTTGGTTTTGTGTAGTTCCCTATTAGTAGCTACTACTTGTAAATTTTGGAAATCTAACCAGTGGCGTTGGTCTTATGATGGATCCGAGGGGTTTCAATTGTCAAGTTTGAAAACTATATTTTCAGTGGTTCTCGAATAATTTATAAAGAACTAAGATTCATTTCCATTATTTGGAAAATTGTAGAGATCTCAGGAAGCATTATAGGAAGAAAGGTTAATAAACGTTTATTATTTTAACGACAGAAATTGAAGCCGAAAATTTAAGGTCAATTTTTATTTCACTCCCAAATTTTATACAAATTATGTTAGAAATTATAATTATTATAAGTAAATTTTCTATTATTAAATATATTAACAAAACAATTATTATGTAGGTACACACTAATAAAAAAATTAAAGTCCAGGTTTATGTAGGTATGTTTGTAACAACTACCCATTTCCTTTTGGAAGAACATCATAATTGAGAATATAAGAATGTAAGAAGATAAATTTACTTAGTAATTTTAGGCAATTAGTTATTAAACATGTCTATGAATAGAATGACACACTCAATATATTTATACGGAATAGCATAAAGAACAAAGAATGAACAATTCAAAATATATACCTAATAAAACATATTTCCTAATATTATACAGTCTATGTGCCAAAGAAAAAACAATTTAGGTCTACATATAGGTATAATTATTTTTCTAGTTGATTAAATTATTATTTATTATTTTATTACCCTTAATTTTAATTGAATACTATATTAAAATATAGTAGGTAATTATTTTTGTATACGTTTATGTAGGTATATAGATATGCATTTATATATCTAACTATAAGCTAAATGTTAATTTATAGGCTTGCCTTCATAGAAAAATTATAAGCAAGAAAAGCAATTAGCATTTCATTATTTTTATTTTCGTTTCTGTTCGATATTATTTGAACGTATATTCCATTTAAACCTATTATCAGATAGGAATAAATATTGTTCCAGAGCAATATTAACGATACACTTTAATGGTTTCTATTTTCTAATATCCAAGAATTGATTAATAATTATATTGAATGTCGATTGCCTTGAAACCTATTTGTAACTTTAAATGGAAAGGAAAGAACCTTTATAACTTTGTCTTTCCCTTAGTTTGGTCAAATAAAAATATTCTAAGATGAGTCAAATTTTCACTGGAGAACTTTATCTTTTAATGAATTTTTTAAGATGAAACATAAATATTACATTTTCAATAACAATCATTCTCAAAAAATGTCAGTAGATATTAGGTAAATGTGTGGATTCAAGGATGGTCAGTACTGAGGAAATATTATTTTCTGATAACAATTATCTTAATACAGTAAATGTTGATATCGTAAATTCTGAAATAAATTTTGTAACAAAAGATTTCAGGTATAGTATAGACTTTTATTTTTGTTCAGTTTATCTTTATTTGGAGGGTTTTCGAAAAAATGTAAAAATGGTTTAAGTTGGATTAAGTTACTCCAATTGTGAAGGTGCTCTATATTGTTAAAATTAGTTATGTAAGTCCTTACTGGACACAAATTGTTAAAGAGGGTGCCACAATTAAAATTCAAGTTCGCACGTATACGATCTTTCCATGTTCATTTGAGTACAAAAATTTAAGTAGGTACAGCAATATGAACATTGTAAAGGGCGATGATCGTTTTTTTTTTTTTGGTAAGAAAAATGCTTAACGGAGACATAACAATGCCAAACTTTTTAATATAATATGTACATACACAGAAAAAAATCTCTATCTGTGATTCGAGAATATCTTTATTTAGCATATCAATCACTATACTATACTATTTCTGCAATTGAACCAAATGTGCTGTTTAATAATTTTGTTAGCTGTGATTTATCGAACATGTAAATGATGATATGGTTTTCAACAAACTAGTAAATATAAAAAATAGTTGCGGGCCCAGATGGAATTTCACCTTATTTTTTAAAATTATGCACTGAAAGAAATGGGCTTAATAAACTGTTTATCTAGAATAATGTGTATAGCGAATATTAAAACTTTTATAACAAATATACAACTTTTATTAAAAAAAAGCAATCATCTCCATACTCATTATTCAATGAGTTTAACTGGAAGGTGCTTAATACACCTCATGCATCTATGAAATAAAGGTTATAATGAATTACTTATACATTATTATGTGTTATAGACTCTATGTTCCAATTGTATAGTAGGGAAGATTTATTGTATAAAGACCAGTATCCGAATTTGTATATAACAATTGTATTAACAGAATTCGTTCTTATACTGAATATGTTTCCGTTTTTAACGTGTAAAACGCATCTTATAATGGTTAAGTGATCGTCACCTCTCGGTGCATAATCGGTTATGATCGTTGTTAAGTTATATTCATAGTCTTGTAATAATAATCATATGTCAGACCCGATTATGCAGTGCGCC
>NW_019417609.1:1159976-1182476 GCF_000390285.2 Anoplophora glabripennis
CCTAATAATGTATAAGTAATTCATTATAACCTTTATTTCATAGATGCATAAGGTGTATTAAGCACCTTCCAGTTAAACTGATTGAATAATGAGTATGGAGATGATTGCTTTTTTTTAATAAAAGTTGTATGTTGGTTATAAAAGTTTTAATATGCGCTATACACATTATTCTAGATAAACAGTTTAATAAGCCCATTTCTTTCATTGTAAAATTTCCGACAGTCCGCTGTGCATCGACTTACGACTATTACACGTCTAGTTTGATGAAAATAGTCAGTATAGGCACATATGTTGTGGGATACATGATCATATCGCGTTGTGTGAAATTGAAAATTATGTAAGTATCTAACTGTTTTATGGCTTGTAGTTGTTTTGTTTTTTTAAATGTAAATCTTGTCTAAATATTAAAAATTATTATTTTGTATGCCCTATTAGAAACCGCTGATGTTAAGTTTTACATAAAATGGAGGAACAGAAGGTTAACGGTGACAAAGAAGAGCATGGGTATAGAGTCAATCAACCAGAGGAAATAGAATTAAATGGAAAGAAGCTCAACTTTCAGAGGATGCTTCATTTTTAAGGTGAAAGAGTTATTGTGCAAATTTTCATGTAATACAAGAAAATACGGGTGCATCGTTGCTAAAAAAATAAACTGGACAGTTTTGGGAGCGATTTGTCATCATTTTTAGTGCTTAAAAGTATGTTTTATGTACATTTACATTAGAACCTTAGCTTGTAGTTATCCAATAAAATTTCTGAAAACTTAATGTCATGTTTTTAACTCATACAGAGTATACAACAGTTTAATACATTTATTATTATAAAACTTATAACCAGTACTAGATGTTCTAATAACGATACGGAACATATTAATATGAGTTATTGCTATTATTTCGTAAAGGGTATAAAAAACGTTGTATACTAGTTATGCAATAATTTAATAAAGAATAAGGTTTATAGTCACTACACAACTGTGCTAGCAGTACGCGTTTTATATCCAATATTCACCTGTTTGACTGTCACATATAGTATACAATGGTCTTATAATGGCATATAGAATTCTAATAAAGAATAAAACGCATTTCTTTCAGTGTGTAGTCCAACTCTTATCATTTCCACTTTCATTGCTTTATTAAAGGTCTTTAGACTCAGGGTACTTTCCCGAATTGTGGAAATCAAGTTTTGTATTTCCGTTATTTAAATCAGGTGATCTCAAGGTAGCCATTTGGGTCCAATATTATTTTTGTTATTTGTAAATGACATTTCTAATTGCCTAAAATATTGTAGATTCTTAATGTTTGCAAATGACCTAACATATTTTTGAATATTAAACATACTGATGACTGCAGTTGAGTTCAGAGTGACTTAAATTCATTAGTTAAATGGTGTAACTCAAACGATGTGTCTTTAAATTGTGATAAATGTAAAGTTATTACGTTTACTCGTAAAAAAAGTATTTCCTTCAGATTGCCACATAGATAATATTACACTTCTAAGAGTAAACGTAGTAACTGACTTAGGAGTAAAATTTTACAGCTATTTAAGGTTCGATGTCCATACTGAAGAAATTTTTCGCAAATGTTTCAGATTATACGGTTCTATTAAGAGGCAAACTCGTGAGTTTACTAATTCTCATCAGTTATTTCATTATATAATTATCTTGTACACTCTTGCCTGGAATACTGCTGCATAATTTGGAACCCTCAATATTTTACTTATATTAATCGATTAGAATCTGTTCAGCGTAAAATTTGCTATTATATTATATTGAAACTTAACATTATAAAAATAATAACATGTATGAAGAATTGAAGATAGACTTAATCTAATTGGCATGAGATCCCTGCAGCATCGAAGCCTTATTTCAAATTTGCATGCAAACGTTTTAATAGTAGATAGACTGCAATGAGTTATTATGTTTATTTAGCTCCAAATTGTGCAACTAGATCGATGGAACTACTTCAATCAAGTCATCATCGCACAAATGTCGGGCTACACTCTTCCGTGAGCGAAATTATAAAAGCTGTAAATTCACTACCATTTAACATCGACATGTATCAATTAATTAGTTTTATTAAGTAATTGAACTAAGCCTACTTTATTCTCTGTGTTTTTAATCGATTATAATAATATTTTTTATTAAGGGCCCCATATTCTTTAAATAGTGTTTTCCGCAAAGACAAATAATTTCAAACATTTAATAACTGAATAATCTAAAGCTTATCAAATAATAGGAATGTTATGTCATGCCACCTGAGTATTTTCAAAGATGCCGCAGTAAAACGAATAAACAGGCACAAAAAACGATCAAACCATCAAAGTTTTAGGTACTGAAATTTTAATATTCTTATAACATTTACTTGCTTAGTCCTACATATAAAATTGTTTACTTTTATTTATAAGTACGTGAAAATAATTCTTAAAATGTGGGGTTAGAATAACAGCAAACGCATGTTTTACAAACGCTTTTTTTAGTTATTATTTTATTTGAGTAAATTTAAATGGTAACAATGAATAAACAAAACATCAAGGATTTTATTTTTGTGCTTACTTTTGTTCTACTCATTTTACTTTTAAAGATTTCAGTACCTAAAAACGCCAGAAATTTCACTATTTCTCGGCCAGGAATATGGCCACCTTAACGTGTTTTACAATTTTTGTTTTATGTGTTTCAGTTATTTGTGCATTTATGCTTTACATTATTGTATTCTTCCATTAATTGTTATCATTTATGTTACTCCTGTAGATACAAAAATAAATAAATAAAATATCTTCCCTTAAATAGAAAAATGCTGATGGAAGAACTATTTATTTAATTTCATATTATAATATTGCAATGCACATATACCTAATAAATATATCTTTTATTCTATGATGGTAGTTTCTTGGGTGTTCAAACTAAAGGATGTATTCGCTTAATGCGTGCATTTTAACAAATCGCATGTACAGAGAGGGAAAATAGAGAATGAATTTGTACGCTTATGTGTACACCAGTATCTCACAAAACGAATTTCCTGGCCTTCCTTAGAATTCGTTCACTGAGTAGGTACATCAAGAAAATTTTATTCCAACATTAACATTTTTGCTCAGCACAACAAAATATTTCGTTGAATTCATTCGTTACCTTCCATGGCTATGTGATTATATGCCTGAGGCAAACAAATGCATGCAGTGATGATTCTGATATTCTTTACAGCATACACAAAGTATGAACGAATTCATGAACGAACTTTTTAAAAAAAAAATTAACCAGAATAAAGGATTGAGTATTTTAAATGATGGTAAGTGCAAACAGTTGTTCAAACATTAATAGATATACAAAGTCCAAGGTGTGAATAGGGAGATGAACTATTTTTTAAATGAAATTATAAGCATAGTCCTTATTTTTATTAAAATTTACTGTATAAATTATTGTACACGCAGTGTTTATTTTGGAAAAAAATAACATCTGACGGTGTAGCTTTGTAAGGTCTGTAGTTTGAACATATATCTACTTGCTTTGATTAAAAAAATTAAATGATCAACACACTTTGTCAGACCTTATATTATACATTTGTTATTTAGAAATTCGAGTGCCAAAAAGTCTTCCCGTTCTATTTCAGTGAGTAAAACTCCTAATGAAAATAGTTCGCCTGTTGAAAACAGAACAGTTATATTCAACCTGTGTGGGATATTTTTAATATATTTATTGTGCCACTTCCTCGTCACTCGTCAATGGATGACACAATGTGAAGTGACAACAATGTTTTCTCAAACATCTGTGAAAACCGGTACAACAAAAATAGTGTCATTATGAGTAGATACGCTAGACCGTAAAATTTCTATGAACCCACGCCATCGCCATTGGAAGATATATGGAGAATTATAACTTGAAACAATTATTTATTCTCACTTTGTACTTACCAAAATAATTATTTTAAATAATAGTTATTGTTAAATTTATTTAAAGAAATGTAGAACACTTGCTTCCATAAAAGGTACGAGCTTTCAAAAAAATATATATTTTCGGAACGATTCTCATTTTTCTTGAAATATTTGCTATAAGGAGGTTTGGTTTGGAAGAAACAGAACATGAATAGATTATCTATGTTACATATTTAGTGATTTACCTCAAAAATAAAGTAAATGTAGTAAGTATAAATACTTGTTTTCATTATTTTAATAAAACGTTGTTTTATGCTGTTTGTATTATTAGTTAAAAATTAGTCCGGACAGACCGCCAATTTTTTTTTAATATATAGACGTACTAGTTCCAAAACTAATTGCCTTTCAGCCGCATTTTGTGTAGGGCTTCTCGAAACCAAATTCGATATAATTTATGTATTTTATTAACCTATAAGCAGTTTTTAAAATGAATAAAATAGATGGGGCATCTATACCTTACATCTTGTAATAGGCCCCTCAAATTAAAAAATAGAAGTTGTAACGGAAGTCATAATTTCACTAATGCTTCTCGTGTTGCGCAGGGTTTGCCAACGGAAACGGTCGGTTGACATGCATCTAGAGAGGCGCCTTACGTAAAAAACGAACAGTTTTGAAATCTCTGGACGTTGGTCAATACTTTGTTCTTACTGTATATTAACGGTATTCACAGAAAACAAACTTAAAGCATTTGTAGTAGTAGTAGTAGTAGTAGTAAAGTACCTAATGTGTCAGTTGTTTGAAAAGCAACATTTTACACTATAATTCAATATATCTAAAAACAAAATGCAAGGAAAAGATCCATATAAATATAAGTTTAACCGAAATTGTAGGTAAATATACAGGGTGTTTAGCTGTTAACCACATATGGTTTGGACTAAGATAATGGGACGTTCCTCATTCCATTTTTTATTTTGGAGCCCAATTGTTTTTATGAATAGCTCCAGTGATTTTAGAGATATTTTTATGAAATTTGGCACATATTTTTATCTTAAGTCGGCACACTCTATGTAATTTTATACAATATCAAAGCGCGAACGGAGGAAAGGGGGGTTGTAATACACATGGACCCCACATTTTTTCTGCACGCCTATGGTTTCGAATATTTTTTTTTAGATAGAGCGTTCTCTTATTCTATTTTTTTTTTCACTCATAAGATTTTGATGTGTGGCTCGGTTTACGAGATATTGCAATTTTTTTGGATACGTGACAGCGGTTCGATGAAAATCCAAATACCATTTTAGAGATACACCATCAGACAAACTTTAGGGAATAGTTGATAATTTTCTTTTAGGTTCAGTTTTTTTATCACCCCGTATAAATTTTAATGAATTTTTATTTATTTTACAAAATTCTTTCATTGACTTCATGACTTGCCTCTGGCGGTCAAAATATATGGTTTCAACTTGATGTGCTCCTCCACATTACGGTTGAAATATTCAGAACCATTTAAATGAAATATTGCCTAATCGGTGGATTGGCAGGAGACGTCTTGCACCTCTTAAATGTTCAGACCGTTGTTCGTTCGCGTTCCTCCGACCTTAAATCATTGGACTTTAGTTTCGAGATTTTATAAAAAATTTCGTATACATGGTTCCAATATTAACTAAACAATAGCTAAGGGAACGAATTGTTAAAGGTGCTAAGCCTAAAGCTGAAACCACATATTTTTCAGAATATTCGTTACTCTCTTATTACAAGAGCCTGAGTATGTGTTCGTGAAGGTGGTACACCTATTAAACATTTAGTTTAATTTATTTTTTTACTATTTGTTGTTAGTTGTGCCGTTATGTTTATTTTAATTTACTGAATAAAATCGATTGGCCATTTAATACTAGCGATATTTAATTTATGCCAAATCTAACACATACAAAAAAGTTGTAATATCTCGTAAACCGAGATCCAAAGCAAAATTTTGTACGAGTGAAAAGATAGAATAAAAGAACGTTCTGCAAAAAAAAATATTCTGAAACCATAGGCGTACTAAAAAAAATTGAGGGGATCCGTAGGTACTACAACACCTATTCCTCCGTTCGCGCTTTGATATCATAGACCAAAATTATACAGCAAATGTGCCGACTTAAGATAACAATATGTGCCAAATTTCAAACAAAAATCACCAAGTTTTGATTTTGACACCCTTTATTTTGAAAATGGGGCATCGAAATGAAAAATGGCATTAATATTTTAGTAGAAAGAATATATAATATTCGCAGTCATAACTTTCTTAATAGTCATCATCTACACAATCAAAATTATTTCTAAACCTTTAAATAATTTTGAGAATGCGTAGAAAACTATTCTATCTGTTCATAAGGTCCAACGAGGGAGAAAATCATGGCTTCATTTATTTGTTACGAAAGTGGAGAAACTGTCCAGAAGAATGTCTATTTTTACTTACAATTAGATAGTCATGTTTAATAAAATTAACCAAAGCATTAATTATTATTTTAATAAATATTACACATATGTTGAATTAACAACAAGCATTTGTATCATTAATTTTTACTCGTACATATACAACAAAAAATGTACATTTCTGAAGAAATGTGATACCCACCCAGTAGGTGGTAGATGTTAAATACCGTTCCATGCAAAGACGATATCATTTATCACATCCTATGGCTAGATTTTTAACCAAATGTGGCACTAATGGTATTTATAACAAAAAAAAATTAAAACAGCATAAAGGTTGCATGGGTATAGGTATACAATTAGATTTTATTATGCTTTTTTGAATTTCCCTAGATTTTGAGATATCGACACATTTTTTATGATGAAATAAACTATTTTACCTTAGAGTTGCAAGTAAAGTAAAAAAGTAAAGAAAATCCTAATATGAAATACTCTGCGTTACAGTAAAAAGGTTTGCTGTTTGTTTTGTTTTATTTCCATATTTGTATTAAAATATTTGAGTAACTTGAGACGCATGTTCACATGTACTTATTGGTAAATATATATTAGATATGTTTGTAGTCAGTACCTACCACACAAACTTCGACTTTATATTAGTAATAAACTCAATGTAATTAGGTTCCATAGCAGGCAAAAATATTGTGCCAAATTATGTTTCACTTTAAATGAAGCTACGAAAATAAAATTAAATTTTTGGGGGTAACAATTGACGATTACCTGAGTTGGAAATCTCATTATACCGTTAATATTGAAACTGAACTCCGCATGTTATTTGATAAGAAATCTGAAACCTGTTTTAACTTCTTTACAATCAATAACTGCGCAGTTCCAGATTGGGTTAGGTATGGTGTTTTTTGGGGAAATTCCTTCCTTGTAACAGATGTTTTTATTTCAGAAAAACGTATTTTAAGATACATGACTGGAATACCCTGTGAACATTCAAGTAGACAATTTTTTTAAAATTTCAATATTTTAACTGTTGTATCTTTATTTATCTTTGAATTATCTATATAAGTTTATAGAAATAAGTCCACTTTTAAGTTAAATAATAAAAGCGCTAGGCAAAATTGGAAATATCACATTCCTTTTTGTAAAAGGTATAAGGTAATTTTATTTAGGTTTAAAAGTTTTTAACAAATTGCCTTTTGAGATAACGAACACAAATAATTTTATATTTTTTAAGAAAAAGCTGCACAAATTATTAATAAGAAATACATTTTATACTTTAAATTAATTTGTTCTTTCCTAAATTGTCTAATAAATAAGGTTTAGAGTAGGTAGTTTTAAGTTATTTTAAGTATAAAAAAATAACCAAAATGTAGAGGTTCATGTGAAAAACATTAAAGATAAAACAAGTGTGTAGACACACTTTTGTTTTCGATACGCAGTTCCTAAAGCATATTTATAAAAAATATTATAACTAGTTTCAAAATAAACCGTGATCACCTCAATGAACATTTTTAACGAAACAGTAGTATAATTTTGTAATGTAGGGCATTTTTCGTTAATATTTTCAGTTACTAAATTTTCTAGAATATTAGCGAAAAGGCTGACAACAGTTAAAGTTACAAGAGTGCATACGATATAATGTACACAAAATTCAGTGTCTGTTAAGATTTTTAGATTCGATATTTCATTTTTATGGTAGTGTTCACTAAATTTAGAGCCTATTTCATTACGTTTTACCTATGTAGGAATATCAGTACTAGGAAGATTACCAATAATAGTTAAATTTGTCATTACCCATCTCTCATACTGTAATTATACCTCTGTGTGGAAATTTCAAGTAACTTTTATATTTTCGTCTAGAGACATTTTTTGTTCAGGTTCTTTCCTTTCAGATTATTAGGAAAAAATCCTATGAACTCTTTTATGAAACGGATAGTTCTAGATTTATTTTACGTTTAATGAAACTATTAACTTGAAAATGATCCATTTTTCAATTAAAATTGAATAGATCTTCCTTCTTAGAAATACTTACTGGTGCAAGTTATGTGAAATTTCCAAAATAATCGAATGTTTTGAGTCCTCAGTAATAGTGACCGCTGGTATTTCTGCCATTGATTGGCGCATTCTTTATATTCGAATTCAGGAAATTCTCCTCTATAATTCAGAGATATATTTTTTAACTTTAAATTCCATTTTTCTTGAAAAACAAAACGTTTCCGGACACATTTATAGATTTTTTTTATTTTTTCTAAGGACTCTACGTAAAATTGTTCACAATATTAATTAATCACTCTCTATAATGAGCGTTCGTTCTCCATACCATTTTAGAACAGACTATGAGCTAAAATCAGACAATTTAAAGCATATGTGAATATGTATTTGCTAATGGCTATCCATATAATTTATCAAATTTAATAAATATTTGCTCACGCACATAATCATTTCTTTAAAAATTTTAGGCAATGTATAAAGGCAGATTGCTTTATAAAATATTCGTCCGAATTCACGAATATTGTCTAAGCAAGTATAAGGGTAAAGAAAAATAAAAGACTGAAAAATCAACTCGTTACTACCTGCAATTATCTCTTATTGTCAAAATATTTTTTAGATAAACTCATTTTCTAAAACAATCTGATGGTGAAAAAGATACTTAATTAAAATATATGTCATAGCGTGAATTCAAACATGCAAACGTGTGTGTACATAAGCTGCCAATAGTAATTTTTCAGAACCTCATATATCTTTTCTTTTTTCTTCAATAATGGTATATAATGACTACACATAATTTATTACCCACTGGACTCAACATGTAATAAAAACAACAGAAAATTCTGATATTTATTTAGGGTAGAATAGAATGTACAAATTTCCAATATATGATATGTATTAAAATTAAACTACACTGGAAGAAATGCATTTTATTCTTTATTAAAATTGAAAATGTCATTATAAGAACATTGTGCTATATTGTGACAGATAAATATTGGATATAAAACGTATATTGCTAATACAGTTCTATAGTGACTATAAACCATATTATTTATTAAATTATTGTATAACTAGTATATAACGTCGTTTATATATCTACTCTTTACGAAATGGTAGCTACAACTGTTATTAAAGTATTCCATACTCGTTATTAGAACATCTGGGCCCGGTACTTTGAGTCTCGGTTAAAGCTTGATTAACTAATCAAGCAATTAGACTGTGATTATACTTTTAAGATAAATCAGTATATGTACAGTCACAATCCTTTATTGTAAAATTAATTGCATACGACGACTAGTTTCGAGGTTCAAATTTACACCTGATGACCTGATGATGAGGAGTAAATTTGGACCTCGAAACTAGTCGGCTTATGTAATTAATTTTACAATAAAGGATTGAGAGAGTTGAAGACTTCTTTTTATATTCCCATTGATAAATATATTATACTGTTGTATACTTTGTATGAGTTAAAAACATACAACAAACATTTAAGTATTAAAAATGATGACAAATAGCTCCCAAAACTGTCCAGCTTATCTATTTGGTAGCGATGCACCCGTATCTTCTTGTACTACATTACTTTACATGGGAATTTGCACTATAACTCTTCCACTCTAAGAATGCTGCATATCTTGAAACGTTGACTTCATTTTCTTCCAATTCTGTTTCCTCTGGTTGATTGACTTTACCCGTGCTCTTCATTGTCACCGTTATACTTTTGTTCCTCCATCTTATGTAAAGCTTAACATCAGCGGTTACTAATAGAGCACAAGATAATTTTATACAAAATTTAAATAAATAAT
The DNA here is from genome assembly GCF_000390285.2 of Anoplophora glabripennis. Lineage (NCBI taxonomy): Eukaryota > Metazoa > Arthropoda > Insecta > Coleoptera > Cerambycidae > Anoplophora > Anoplophora glabripennis. The sequence goes on from NW_019417609.1 coordinate 1,170,053, forward strand.
AATAATAAAAGAATAAAACATAACTTTCTATACTGTACTATACTAACGCTGTATGATCATATGTCTCACAAAACATCTGTCTATACTATCCATTTTGATCCAACTAGAAGAAGCGTAATAGTCAATGATTTATTCACCGAGAGGCGATCATTCATCCAAAAACGAATAATTGTAAGATTCGATCGACTTACCTGTAAGGAAGATCAATCTCAATTATTTGAGCATCGTAGTTCTTCTATGGTTCATGTTGGTAGGTCTCACTTATACATGACGCGCGCACAGGTTTAAAGGAAAAAAGTGTTTCGTAACAGTCCGTTACTACTTATTGATAGCCAGCCAGTTCATTTTGTGACCGAACCAATCGCGCTGTGGGTAAAAAAAAAGAGTGGAGGGTGGGCCCCATCATAGAAGAACTACGATGCTCAAATAATTGAGATTGATCTTCCTTACAGGTAAGTCGATCGAATCTTACAATTATTTTTCGCATCTCCGTTCTTCTATGATTCATGTTGGTAGATGTTTAGAGTAAACAATTAGCGCGATTAAGTGCAGTCAAAAAAGTTTCTAAATTATGCGCTATTTTATAGTTTTATGAAAAAAGCTTCTCAAGTAAAATAAGAAGTACTTATATTTTATCAAATTATGACAATCAGAAGAATTAGTGGCTTCTTCTCCTTACTGTTTTCATATTTGATCTAAATTGGTTTTTTAAAACAAACCTTTTTTTTTCCAGTTTTCCTTTATTATTGACCATATATTACTTATTATGTATCATACATTATATATTACATATTATATATCATACACCATATACCACATTCTATATGTATATCATATAGGCTATACTATATATCATATATACAGGCATACACGTACATACATATGTACACATATATTTTGTTATGCCTAGGTCAACATTTCCGTTTCGAAGAACAATGTTGTAATAATGCACAATTCCGGTTCATTTTATAATAAAGAAAATATTAGAAAAATACTGTTTTTTACTATAGAGTTCGACAAAAGATATTTCTGAAATTTCTCTTTCAGTTATCATTTTGATTTACAACTTTTATATTTTCCAAATTGTTTATACTCCATCTGCTTATGCAAAAGTAAGAAGTGAAACGACTTTAGGTTTTATATCTTTTTACAAATGGTAGCATTTTCGAAAATTATATTTTTCACAAAAGAAGTAGAACAAGGTTAGGATTTCAAGTCACGGAATACTTGCTGTAGGTTTTCGCAATAACCTTAATTTGTAGGATACTTCTAATTATTAAGGGCGGAATAAGAGTGTTGCTTTTCAAACAAAATATAATCATGATTTAAATTCTTTTATGTAAGTACACCAATCCTATATATATTTACATATATTTGGTACAAGCATAATGCCCTTTTTTTTTTCTCTATTTCTATATCGACCAAAAATTTTGGTGATATCGATGTTTTATTGTGATCTCCAAATGGGAGAAGTAAACTAAAGTAATTCATAAAGAAAAATAAATATATTTACATGTGTATACCTTTTTTTTTTTTTGTTTATGGAACATTAGAAATCGTCGCTCCTTTACCAATTTGGTAATGTGGAGGTACTTGCAGCTTTTTAGGTTTTGACTGAGGACTGGCGTAAAGTACAGATTATACAGACACGAGGATTATATATACATTATTTGATACTATGAATGCTTAATGGTGATAAATCACAAATTCCTGGGGATAGAATTTTTATCACCTCTGGACATCAGAAAGATTATAGCCATTTGTATGTACTAACCCTAGCCCTACTAAACTTTGCTACTAACAGCATGTCCAATGCGTCACAAGACCTGAGGGAAGCAGATTGCAGCACCGCTTTTTCCTTAATGATGGTGACTGCGCATGCTCAGGTACTCATGACATAAAGAGGGTGCAATATTTAACCCCTTTCTATATAAATATTATTACAGAAAAAAGGGAAGCAATAGGTTTACATTTTCAAGCTAATTTAGATAGAGTACCATTGGGAAATAAAAGAACTGTAGCTATTTGGAACGTTTTGAATTTCGTCTTGATATTTTGTTTCAGAAACATCAGTAACTTAGTATGACCGAAATTTTTTACTTTGGACTTTAATTCAAATTCAAGTCAATGTATAGTCCACTGACATAATAGATATAAAACACATATAAATGTAGTTATCTATTTCGTGATATTTGATGTATACTTGTTATATAAGTGTGATATTAATTGTTGCTTTGATATGTGAAAGCCAAATTTTTCTTTGATTCATAGCCCAAAGAACGTAACTGTAAAGTTACAGTATGTTGAATAAACATTCTTAAAGGAAGCCGTTTTTTACAAATTTGTCTCTGAATGGCATTGGTATATGGCTACTAATGTAATACCTCTCCAAGTAAGATGCAGTTGCCAATTTTTGCTATATTCATTTTACTAATTGATTTAATATGTCCATGACAAATTAGATTAAGACATTAATTTTCAGCCAAAGGAAGCAACTAAATGTCTGAACTTATATTTTAAACTTCCTAAACATCCTTTTGATTTTGTCTGTCGTTGATGTAGTTTTTAGATAGGATTATTTCGATATTGCTTGTACTAATATAATTTGTGTATTATACCTTCAAATGGTATGTAGTTCATCTTAACAGATGCAAGCTTTTTGATTTGTTTGGCCACAATAAACAAAATTCCATACTTGGTAAATTGTATATTTATATGTACAGGCATATACCTAGATATACACTGTAAATAAATAGATCTGAGTGAAATCCATTGGGTGACATTATTGAGCACATTTTCAGTCAATACTGGGCACCTTGACAACTCTACACATTTTTGATAATATTTGAACCGATAGTTTTACTCATAAAATTTTAGTTGTATTTACTCATACTAATAGAGGAAAATTTTACTCAATCGAGTGGACAGAAATTGATACATTATTGAATGAAATTGGGTGAAAATAGGTCAAATGTTCCTTACAGTGTATATATTTTTTTAACTTTTATAAATTTCGTATGCTTCTTAGGTTGTAACTCTGGTTAATATTAATATTTTTATTCATACTATCAGGCTACTCTTCTTCTGACCTAATACTTCATTTAAGGTTTCGTTACGTAATTGCTTCCTAATACTTCATTGAAAGTTCCCTTATTATCATTTATCATTTTGTCCTCTCCTCAATTGCTATTTTTTCATACACTTGTCATAAATGAAACAGTATGTATAAAAAACAAAACTTGATCGGTCTTTTTTTTTTATACTTATAGAGACACAGAGGAGTTGCTCAATTAAGTTTTCTATAATAACATGTCACTCTGATGCATCATGTTTGATGATAGTGCCATACCTAGTAATCGAATTTTTTTTTTTTCTTATATACACATACGTACATGTATGTACACACCTATATTTACATTTACATTTACATTTTACATTTCTCTAATCTATATAGATTATTTTAATCAAATAAAATATATAAGGTGTTATTAGCAAAACTGCGTGTATAATTCGCATTAAGTTTCATTGTAGAATAGCACCTACTGAGTGACAAAACAATGCACTCATTTTTAAATTTCATGTACTCTATTTTCAATAATTTTATTTTATCTACATCAAAGGCTCCTTTTACCAGTAAACTCTTCTTCACATCGCTCTTCTTATCCATACTGCTCACAATTTCCGCCCCTCCCCCTTTGTTTTTTGGTATACTCTCTTAATTTTTTTTTACTCGTCTTTTACACTGTTTAATATGACGTAACTATCTCCAGGAACTCGTACTAAATACGACATTAATTTGTTGAGCACCTAATTCACTCTCATCTGTAAAAAGTTGTAAATTTCTAATTTTTGTTCGAATTAAAAGGGAGTGGTGAGTATTAGTATATACTAACTCACTATTTTGGGAACACAGTACAATCACTGCTTCTGAAAAAATGTAGCTTTAAGCAGATTATTTAAATTTTGCTATGTAAGCAAGGCAAAATTATAATAGGAAGCCTTTAGAACGAAAAATCCACTTTGCGTGTATACCATGGTATGCAGAGGGTCAAATAGCAGTAGAATTACGCCAAAATGTCTAAAACAAGTTATGGGTGACATGGTTAAAATAACTACTAAATGTTTAGAGATAGATAGACTTTGCATGTAAAAAGAGTGAAACCCACACTTTACATGTTTTATGAAATGCAAACAAAAAGTCAATACGATTAGACCTTATTTAGTCGAATTAAAGCAATCGCATAGTGCCCCAATATTCTGCAAACAAATTGTCCGTGGTCAAAACACCAAAACGGCTAAGCCCTTTTAAGACAGTCAAAACGACCGTATATGCCCCAAATATTTGGCAAACAAAAAGTTTGCGGGCAAAGTAGTTAAAACAACTACGATATAACTAGCTAGACTTTCCATTCAAGGGAGTGAAAACCACTCTCGACATGTCACATGGAATGCGGGCAAAAAACCAAGCGGCTACGCCCTATTAAAACGGTCAAAACGACCGTACTGCCCCAAATATTTGGCAAACAAAAAGTTTGCGGGCAAGGTAGTTAAAACAACTACAATATGGCTAGCTAGACTTTCCATTTAAGCGGAGTGAAAACCACTCTCTACATGTCATATGGAATGCGGGCAAAAAACCAAGCGGCTACGCCCTGTTAAGACGGTCAAAACGACCGTACTGCCCCAAATATTCGGCAAACAAAAAGTTTGCGGGCAAGGTAGTTAAAACAACTACGATATGGCTAGCTAGACTTTCCATTTAAGCGGAGTGAAAACCACTCTCTACATGTCGCATGGAATACGGGCAAAAAAACAAAGCGGCTACGCCCTACTAAGACGGTTAAAACGACCGTATATTCTGCAAACAAATGTTCGCGTTCAAAACAATTAAAAACAACTACAATATGACCAGCTAGACAATCCACTTAAGGTGGAATTTGCATTTCAATTAGTCTAAAAACTCTGCTCTGCATGTACCATAGTATACGAGCTAGTATTATCAAGTCAAGGGCGGCTAACAGAAAATTTTAATGAAATACCTTCTCATCTGAAATGGATAATTAATATAATATTTCTCTTACGTGTGATTTATCTCGGATTCATGGAAATTCTTCTCTTTTGCATAAATACACTACACAAAGCACAATGATACACAAAACAAATAGGACCTGCACGTGCGGCACAAATAAATGAACTGGCTGGCTATCAATAAGTAGTAACGGACTGTTACGAAACACTTTTTTTTATTTAAACCTGTGCGCGCGTCATGTATAAGTGAGACCTACCAACATGAATCATAGAAGAACGGAGATGCGAAAAATAATTCTGTTAATATATAGATTCATACAACAAATATTTCCTGTCATACAAATGAAACATAATAATACTATAAAAGTTATCTTATAAACGCATAAGGGTATTAAACGCTTCCCAGTTAAACCCATTGAATAATGACTATGAAATTATGTGTTTTTTTAATATAAGTTGTACATTTGTTATAAAAGTTTTAAGCATCCGCTATACATGTATTATTCTAGAGAAACAGTTTAATAAGTCCATTTCTTTTCTCTGATTTTTATATATTTATACCTATAAACCTAGAAAATACAAAATTCTTGCTTCATTAACTAATTTAATGAAAAATATGAAGCATAAGATATGATAAAATTAACAGAATTTTGTGGACTTCTTCAGTAATTTGATGCTTAAAGGTAAAATTTGCTCATTACGTATGTAAATTAGAACATAAAGATTAGTTACATTCTTATAAATTTGAGGAAAGGTCGTTATTACAGTATGAATGTCGTAACAATTTCATAGTTTTTAACTACGTAAAACAATATTTTAGTATATCCTCTCTAAAGAGTACATGAAATCACTGAGTGTTGAGTGCAATTATATAGAAATTGTTGTAATTGTAATAATAACATGTCAACATTATGTACAACAATGGATGCATCCAATTGTTAAACAGAAATGTATGGTTGGGAACTTTTGTAGCAAAAACAATTACGAGAAATATGGCGGTGCACTATCAAATAGAGTAATTTTTATGACAATGGATAAAAAATACTATTGTTCTCGGCATGTCAATGCTGTTTTCTGTTGTGTTCGATATGATTGTTCCTTTTGAGGGTAATATACCTAATGTATATAAATTTAATATTATCATCTAAATTATAGCGACCATATAAACAAAAAATAATTATCATAGATATTTGTTTTTTATGTAGCAGCAGGATATACTTATTTAAAGTACCCTAATTTTATTTCAAATTACCCATCTGAATACTATATAGGTTGACCCCACAAAAAAATTTAGAATGAACTGTAACACTGTTATCTAGAAGGTAAAAAATAAATAACAAGCGTATGCAATAATTTTTCGCAAGTGGTGAATAACCTTATAGAATATTGTGTCAAAATTATACTATTAATACAATTTAACTCTCTTACAATAAAGGAGATATAAGCGAAAGTGTGTACTATAAGCACAATTTGTTAAAAAGAAGTTAAGTTAGAAAAAATAAAAAATATTTGCCCATGACTTGCATACTATCTCTATCTATAAGCATACTATAGTAGTTTGACTTACAACACTAACAATAAAACTGCCTATCTTTATTTCGTTATTTTTTTCAATTGTTTCAGAAAATGGACTTCCAAGAAGACTTAGGACAGCCTACACCAATACGCAATTATTAGAACTCGAAAAAGAATTTCACTTTAACAAATATCTTTGTCGGCCGAGACGGATAGAAATAGCGGCTTCATTAGATTTGACTGAAAGACAGGTAAGAATACAACTTTAACCTACTATTTCACACTTAATTAATGATTGCTACATCATTTTAAGTATTTTAAAGAATTCATTAATCAAAATTTAAAAAAACTTAAACAATATATCTACGAATTGTATCGACAGATTAAAAACAAGGAGAAATAGCTCCAAATTGCAGAAATTTGAGTCTTTTTTACATTGCTAGATATAGGATAGATGGAGCATTAGACGTTTTCACAAACATAAATGAAAGCAATAAAGGTACGGAGTGAATCCATTAAGTGAAATTATTGAGTACGTTTTCACTCAAGATTGAGCATTTTGATAATTTTACTCATATGTGATAATATTTGAATTAAAACTGAGTATTTTCACTCAAATAATGCAGATAAACTCGTATTTGGTGCACTTCTAGCTAAATCGAAGTAAATGTCCTGATTATTGAGTGACCCCACCCCATTCTATGGTTGTCATGCGTTGTCTTTGTCTATCCTCATCATCCCCATTAGGTCATCTCGTGGCGTGGTGTATGACGTGTAGTGCTGAACAAATGTTCGTTAAACCAGTTATTTTGGTGAAAATTATGTTTAAATGCAATGGTTTTATTACAATATTTAAAAACAATAATATATCGAGTCTCTATTAATATTTGGTTAATTAAATAGATAGTTACATTATTACATATACTTACGTATCAGTAACGCATAATATAGGTTATGACAAACTATTCGTTCGATCAGTTAATCAGTTCCTTTAATCAAGACATATAATATTGTCTCTAAAATAGATCTGTGTAGAAGCAACTGTGGCAACTTAGTAGTTTATGACTTTAATACAATATCTAAATTAAAATTTAAATAGAAAATAAAATGGTGCAAAATCACTCCAGATATTGATAAAATGGAAACAGCGGCGGTCGGTGCAGGGTCCTAGGGCGCTGCCCCCCTTGGAAATTTTTATAGTACAAAATTAACCAATAATAGTTAAATTTAAATCATATTAGAGAAAAAGTCAATTCTTAATTTATTATTATTATTACATTGTCGTGACCTTGTCTGTGACCTTGAAGGTCATTTTCAAGGTCATTTCAAGGCCAACTTAATTTTTTTAATGGAAACCCTTATTTTCAACCCAGGATTTGGAAAGAGCGGAAAATTCTACGTTCAGATGATGTGTGGGGTCCAATTGATCCTCAGAGGTCACGTGAAGGGCAAATCTGTCAGGATAACGTTGTCGCCACAGTCTTTCAGCAGCGGCAAATGACCCTGCTTCAAAATAAACTTGTATCATGTCGTGTGCTTCTTCAGGGATGTACACCATTTCCGCAGAAGTCTCCTTCTAAATTTGTTTTAATGTCACATGTCAAGGTTATCGAAACATGTCTCTTCACAATTTTGCAACGTTTATCTGACACATTTTTCGCTAAAACTTAATTTGCGGGGTCATTTGGGTGAAAAGATTCAGTAAAAAAATTACCTTCACGTAACATTGGGGCCAAATAAACCCCACACATGATACATCATCTGAATGTAGAATTTTTCGCTCTATCCGAATCCGGGGTTGAAAATAAGGGTTTCCATTAAAAAAAAAATAAGGTGACCTTGAAATGATCTTGAAAATGATCTCCAAGGTCCACAATATGTGCCCCTTGGAGGCCAGTAACATTCATCCGAACCTTTTTTCACATAACCACCTACTTTCGATTTTAGTAGGGGTGACGAGCGGTTTGGGACACACCGTATACTATATTCAAAATTAAAACTTTATTTTAACTAAAACCCTTTTAATTTCAATTTTTATAATTTTGATTTTTTTATTTTACTTCAAATGTATTAAACTAATTCAAAATATTTCTAAACACTTCAAATTCAAATACTGAAAGAAAAATATATACTTACCTACCACATTGACATCATTAAAGAAAGTTGCAAACTTTTGAAGAAGTTATCTCTTGCTCCTGATTCAAGCTAAATAATTTAGCTTCAATTATTCCTGCACTTTGATGGATTTATAAATAACGCAGAAATTTAAATAAATGACTAGAATCTAACTACATAATAGGTATTCCATAAGAGAGACTATTAGAAACAAATTTGGCATCTAATTTGTTAGCATCTTGTAAGAATTTTTAAAATAAAAAATATCTTAAAAGAAATCTTGACTGATCCGTTTGGCGCAAGGGTTTGTTTAACTAAATTTTTTCGCAGGTGGCAAAATATCTAAAAAATTAAAGAAAAGTAATAAGGAAAATCTGTTGATAAAAATTAAACACATTATTCCAATTAAAATAACAAATTGACAGTAACTTTTAGAACAATCAAAAGTGCAGATCTTTGAAAACATCACATTCAATCATTTATAAAAAAAATCATAACGACAAAAACTTCTCTTCACTTACGTGAATAAATAAACAAAATGGATTAATTAGTTACAAACATTTATTGTAAAAGTATTGTATAACTGTATTCTAACATGATAATAGAAATCATCGTGTGGGTTGCTCGGCGTAGGTAATACGGAATAAATCCTTTCCATAGTACCATAAATCTGTCTTGCTTTATAATTTTTCTGAAAGCATCTAAAGGTCCTTTAAATTCACTTTTACCATTTTTAACTCCCATACTTTGCAGCTTAGTTTTAATAATATCGGAGGGCAAAGCAATTATACTGGAAATAAATTCTACTATCGTGGACGCGACAATACGAGTTGACAAACTATCATCACCTGCCTTTAAATTACCCATAATTAGAGGGTAGAACATGATACCCGCACCTTTGCCAAAAACTGCATGCAAGACCATGGGTACAGCACCTCTCCATAAAGAAGTTGTTCCCTCTTTACTATGAATCCGCTTTAATGCGTCTATAACATTTTTGTAATTTTTCCTCTCGCGCATTGGCATACAGGTATCCGCTGTCATCCGAACGAGGCCTAACTCGGCAGGAGCCGAAATGAAAGCTCCACATGCTACGGTAAAAATCTCTACAGCTACTTGGTAACTGAAAGTAGGAAACTTGCCATCCTCCGTTCTAATGTAATGAAACAGTAATGAATAGACACTCATTCGTGTTGTGACGGTCATAATTTGTTTTAAAACTGCAGCGGATAATCCATGATATAGGACGGAGATACCTTCTTTAGCGATTATCCCTCGGAGAGACGTGGGATACGTTCTAAGGCCAACTGATATACACAACTGGATTCTAATTTTAATTACGTCTATGGGTTGAACTATGGTAGCAGCAATGGCTCTTACTGAAGTTTCAAGAAGGAACTTAACGTTTTGAGGAACTTGTTTTCTATAATCATCTATGATGTTTCTTTCCAACTTATCTTGTTTATCGCTCATATTTATTTCTCCATAATATGCCTCAAATATTACTGAAATATGGGTTTCCTTTTACTACGCATAATTTTGTAATTCATGTAAAAGTATATGGTGATTAGAAATTTGAAACCGACATCCAACTTTTTAGATGGAAAGTAATTATGGACCCGTTTTGACGTAAGTTCTGTCATTTCTGATTGGCAGTTTCGCCATTTCGTCTAAACGTCACATTGAATATTAATTAGAAACCGTTTCTAGTGATTTGATTTATATCGAAACGGTTACCAGAAGATTATTTTGATATACCGGGTGTTTCATGAAGTTCTCCCGGCACTAATAGAGGATGTTCCTTGGGTTATTTCTAGAAAAAAAGTTTATATAAACATGTGTCCGATTTGCTTTACNTATAAAATATTCGTCCGAATTCACGAATATTGTCTAAGCAAGTATAAAGGTAAAGAAAAATAAAAGACTGAAAAATCAACTCGTTACTACCTGCAATTATCTCTTATTGTCAAAATATTTTTTAGATAAACTCATTTTCTAAAACAATCTGATGGTGAAAAAGATACTTAATTAAAATATATGTCATAGCGTGAATTCAAACATGCAAACGTGTGTGTACATAAGCTGCCAATAGTAATTTTTCAGAACCTCATATATCTTTTCTTTTTTCTTCAATAATGGTATATAATGACTACACATAATTTATTACCCACTGGACTCAACATGTAATAAAAACAACAGAAAATTCTGATATTTATTTAGGGTAGAATAGAATGTACAAATTTCCAATATATGATATGTATTAAAATTAAACTACACTGGAAGAAATGCATTTTATTCTTTATTAAAATTGAAAATGTCATTATAAGAACATTGTGCTATATTGTGACAGATAAATATTGGATATAAAACGTATATTGCTAATACAGTTCTATAGTGACTATAAACCATATTATTTATTAAATTATTGTATAACTAGTATATAACGTCGTTTATATATCTACTCTTTACGAAATGGTAGCTACAACTGTTATTAAAGTATTCCATACTCGTTATTAGAACATCTGGGCCCGGTACTTTGAGTCTCGGTTAAAGCTTGATTAACTAATCAAGCAATTAGACTGTGATTATACTTTTAAGATAAATCAGTATATGTACAGTCACAATCCTTTATTGTAAAATTAATTGCATACGACGACTAGTTTCGAGGTTCAAATTTACACCTGATGACCTGATGATGAGGAGTAAATTTGGACCTCGAAACTAGTCGCCTTATGTAATTAATTTTACAATAAAGGATTGAGAGAGTTGAAGACTTCTTTTTATATTCCCATTGATAAATATATTATACTGTTGTATACTCTGTATGAGTTAAAAACATACAACAAACATTTAAGTATTAAAAATGATGACAAATAGCTCCCAAAACTGTCCAGCTTATCTATTTGGTAGCGATGCACCCGTATCTTCTTGTACTACATTACTTTACATGGGAATTTGCACTATAACTCTTCCACTCTAAGAATGCTGCATATCTTGAAACGTTGACTTCATTTTCTTCCAATTCTGTTTCCTCTGGTTGATTGACTTTACCCGTGCTCTTCATTGTCACCGTTATACTTTTGTTCCTCCATCTTATGTAAAGCTTAACATCAGCGGTTACTAATAGAGCACAAGATAATTTTATACAAAATTTAAATAAATAATAATAATAAAAGAATAAAACATAACTTTCTATACTGTACTATACTAACGCTGTATGATCATGTGTCTCACAAAACATCTGTCTATACTATCCATTTTGATCCAACTAGAAGAAGCGTAATAGTCAATGATTTATTCACCGAGAGGCGATCATTCATCCAAAAACGAATAATTGTAAGATTCGATCGACTTACCTGTAAGGAAGATCAATCTCAATTATTTGAGCATCGTAGTTCTTCTATGGTTCATGTTGGTAGGTCTCACTTATACATGACGCGCGCACAGGTTTAAAGGAAAAAAGTGTTTCGTAACAGTCCGTTACTACTTATTGATAGCCAGCCAGTTCATTTTGTGACCGAACCAATCGCGCTGTGGGTAAAAAAAAAGAGTGGAGGGTGGGCCCCATCATAGAAGAACTACGATGCTCAAATAATTGAGATTGATCTTCCTTACAGGTAAGTCGATCGAATCTTACAATTATTTTTCGCATCTCCGTTCTTCTATGATTCATGTTGGTAGATGTTTAGAGTAAACAATTAGCGCGATTAAGTGCAGTCAAAAAAGTTTCTAAATTATGCGCTATTTTATAGTTTTATGATAAAAG